>NW_006263830.1:20028-26929 GCF_000469605.1 Apis dorsata | reverse complement strand
TATTAAATCAAAAAAATTAAATAGTTATGGTAAAATTATTAAAATCTATTATATGTAATATATATAATACATTAATTTTATAAATTATAAAAAGAAATATGATACAAATTAGAAATTTAAAAATTTTAATTCTATTATTATATATCAATATCATAATTTCTCATATAATTTTTTTTCAATTAATAATTTTATTAATTTCATTATATATGTTATAATATTTTCTTATTTTTGTAATATTATATTAATTTATACTTTTTAATTATAGTTTATCATATTTTTTTTATTTTTTTGATTTAATAATATATTATTGTTTTTTTCATGATATTAAATAAAAAAAAATCAAAGATTTATTAATTTTACAATATTACCAACAGTGTAATAGCTTAATTTTGTTCATAAGGATAATTTTCATTTAATTTATAAAATATTATTTAAATTTTAGTTATATTTTTTATATATTAAATAATAAAATTTTATAATATGAACGTAACGTATTGATATATAAATTTTAGTATAATTTTCATATTTTATATATATAATATTATTTTCATATTGTTTAAAAAAAATTAATTGAACAATTAAATATATTATTTTAAATGATCATTAGAAAAACCATGAGTCTTGAATCTATATTTTAATTTATCTATGATTTTAATATAAAGCGGGAATATAATTTATATAAAGTTATTTAAATTCTAAATTTCTTAAATCTTATTTATGACATTTTATACTATTATATAAATTATAAATTTTTACGTGTTTATTATATGTCCAAAAAACATGCTTAGATATCGTAATTATTTATTTAATACATTAACTAGCCAATGTATAATGTATCAATTTGTCAATTGTTTTTTCATAACAACTCAACAGCGATTTTTGGTACAATCATCATGTAAGTATTATATTTAATTTATTTAAATTTTCTCATTTAATGGTTTTACTTAATTTTAAGTACAAATGTAAACTTAAATATATTATATTTCGTAACCGACTAGTTTGAAAATTTACAATATGAATGTTTTAAGATATTTTAGTCTGAAATACAACAAAATTTGTATTTCTTTCTATGTTATGATATGAATAAAGATATTTTACAATATCCAACATAATCTCTGTTAACAATCGCAAAATTTACCACAGATCAATAAATGACTGTAGAACATATATGTAACTCTTTCTCTATAAACTTGAACTTATGTATTCAGAACAGTACAAGTCTGATCTAACTTTAGAAATTGATTTTGTATCCAAATAGCACTTTTATAAAGTAGTTAATTTTTATATATATAAAATAATACTAATATATATATTATAATATTTTATAATAATCTAAAATTGTTGTAATAATTTGATGATAGGAATACACTAATAAAATATTATTATAAATTATTTAAATCAATTTTTACAAATATTTTTTACAGCAGATCAATTGAAAAAAGAAAATATGCAAACAGTACAATTATTGTCAGGATATGATATGCCCATTGTGGGTTTAGGTACATGGCAGGTGATTTAATTATTACATTGAAGCTAAAATTATTTTAAATTTAATTATTTTTTTTTATGTATAAATTAATTTATATTTTACATTTGTGTAATATTGAATATTTCATAGGCTAAAGCTGAAGATATTGAAAATGTTGTGACATTTGCTCTAGAAATTGGCTATAGACATATTGATACTGCATTTAATTATAATAATGAAGAAGCAATTGGAGAAGTGTTAAAAAAATGGTTTGAAAAAGGTGGAAAACGTGAAGATCTTTTCATCACTTCAAAGGTAATATATGTACACAGAAAACAATTTATATACTTAAAAATAAAAAATTATTTATTTTTTAGTTACCCCATTATGGAAATCGACCATCAGATGTAGAAAAATTTATTAATTTATCACTAAAAAAACTTGGACTAG
This sequence comes from Apis dorsata, assembly GCF_000469605.1. NCBI lineage: Eukaryota > Metazoa > Arthropoda > Insecta > Hymenoptera > Apidae > Apis > Apis dorsata. The sequence continues at coordinate 25,011 of NW_006263830.1, read as the reverse complement.
ATTATTTAGATATGTACTTAATCCATATGCCTTTTGCTTTTAAGTTAGATGAAAATGCTTATAGTCCAGCAGTTCATGAAGATGGAACTTATGTATTAGATCTTGATACAAATCCTGTTTCAGTGTGGAAGGTTTAATATTATTATTAATGAATTTTAATAATAAGTGTTAATAATTTATAATTCATTATTTTTTAAATTGTTTTAGGAAATGGAAGAACAAGTAAGAAAAGGTCGTACAAAATCTATAGGTTTAAGTAATTTTAACGAAAAACAGGTGTTAGATATATGGGAGAATGCACAAATTAAACCAAGTAACTTACAAGTAAGTTTGAAATAAAAATAAATTATTATACTTCTTTTTAATGTTTTTATAATAAGAAATATATATATAAATAAATCTATATTTTAATTATTATTAGATAGAATTACATGCATATCTACAACAAAATTCACTTCGACAATTGTGTCAAATGCACAATATCATTATAACAGCCTATAGTCCTTTGGCATCACCTGGAGCTAAAATTCATCTTCAAACAAAATATAAACATAATATTGAAAATTTCCCAGATCTTCTAGGACATCCAACAGTACAAAAAATAAGCGCAGAATATAAAAAATCACCAGCACAAATTTTATTACGTTACTTATTACAAATAGGTGTTGTTGTAATACCAAAAAGTTCATCTTTAGAAAGAGTGAAAACAAATATTGACTTATTTAATTTTTCATTAAAAGAAGAAGAAACAAAACTTTTAAGTACTTTAGACAAAGGTCCACGTGGAAGAATTTTTAATTTTTTGTTTTTTAAGGGGTAAATATATTTATTAAAAATACTTCATTCCAAAGAATATAAAAATATAAAATTCTTTTATCTGATTTGCTTTAGGGTTGAGAATCATCCACATTATCCATTTAAGGATGAATTACAATCCTAATTAAAAAAAAAAGATTAATATGTAGTTTAAATATATACATATTTATATATTGAAATGAATGAAATATGGACAAAATATGGAAACTATATATAATAAATAATAAATATATCATTAAAATGCAAATATAAAATGTCATTACATTTCAGTGTAATCTGTATAGCATTTTACGTTGCATACGGTGTTGAAGTTCCCCACGTCGTATCATTGTATGTATAACTTTGTAAATAGCACGTTCTGGATATGCTTGTTTTACAAAATCTTTAACAATATTTTGCTCTGATACTTGATTCCCAATAGGAAATCTACGTTTCAATTGTTTTTCAATACGTGATAACATTTCATGATCTTCATCCGAGGTAAATCCTTCTGCACCTAAATTTTTAAAAAATAGTATAATAAAAAACAAAACATATTATTGATTTCATTCTAGATTACCAGCTAATGATCCAGACATTGCAGCATCTAAAGTAGATACTTGGAAAAGCCTAAGTGCTTCATTCACGTGAATTTCTGTAGCAAAAGATTGCAATTGCATTTTAGCTAAAGATTCCGAAATTCTTATAATAGCTTCTAACTGACGAACTGTTATAGGAATGGATAATCTTTTTTCTGTGTCTTTTTCATGTTCTCTAGTATTTGCTCGCATTACAACATAACGATTTTTTAATTTCTCTCCTGCCTCTTTACTTAGTCTTGGACCACATTGACTGTAAAAATTATATAAATTAATAAAAAATAAATTAAATATTTTAAAATAATGAATAACCTTACGTTCTACAATAATGAATGTATTTTTTTAAAATATGCAATGGCAATTCTCCTTCAGCAGATTGTTCCGTAACTTGTGTAGCATTGCAATGAATGTTCATTACATGTTTTGCTAATGTTACATCTTTATTTAATTCGTGTTCATCTTTAACAATAAATATCATATCAAAACGTGATAAAATTGTTGGCATAAAATCAATATTTTCTTCTCCTTTTATATCATCCCAACGTCCAAATATTGAATTTGCTGCTGCTAAAACAGAACAACGAGTATTTAATGTTGTAGTTATTCCTGCTTTTGCAATAGATATTGTTTGTTGTTCCATAGCTTCATGTATTGCAACTCTATCATCCTCTTTCATTTTATCAAATTCATCTATACAGACAACACCACCATCTGCAAGAACCATAGCACCTCCTTCCATAACAAAATTTCTCTAAAAGTTAAATTTATTAATAAAATTAATTTTATTAAATATTTTAATAAAAATGAAATAAGAAATATATTACTTATGGAAATTATTAATAACTTACTGTTATGGGATCTCTTAATACTGATGCTGTTAAACCTGCAGCTGAACTTCCTTTCCCAGATGTATAAATTGCAACTGGTGCAATTCTTTCTACAAATTTTAATAATTGTGATTTAGCTGTACCAGGATCACCTAACATTAAAATATTAATGTCTCCTCTTCTACAAAGACCATCAGGCATTTTTTTTCTAGAACCACCAAATAATAAACAAGCTATAGCTTTTTTTATGTCTAATGCACCAAAAATACTAGGAGCTATACTTCTTGCAATTCTTTCATATAAATTAGAATCTGATGCAAAACGTCTAAATAAATCTTCTTCTTCATTTGTAACACAAGAATGAGAACCTAAAAATCATAAAAATAAAATAAAAAATTTATATATATATAATTATATATGTAATTTTACCATTGCCTGTATTTTCTCCATCTATAGAAATACCAATTACTCTTATATATGGCGCTCGAACACCAATTAATGCTTTATCTTTTCCTCCTCTATTACCAGTAGTTTTAGTAACTTTTTTAATTGAATATATACCCAAAATAAGAACTCTATTGCCTGGTACAACTCTATCGCATAAATAACGATCACAATACAATTGTAAATGTCTTGGCATTTCACCTTGTGGAATTTGATCTGGTAATTCTTGTAATTTGAGAACTTGAAAATCAACACAGTGACATTTATCTGGCATTATAAAAAATGGATCCAGTGGACATTTTGGTCGTCCTGCTTGTTCTGTTGTACATTTTCTAGGTAAAACATATCCTTCTAAACCAGGTTTAATTGAAATATTACTTTGCATACTTCTACAAGAACGACATTGTATAGCAATTTTTGTTGCTTTTGCTCTAATTCCAGATGCCGAAATAATAATACCAGGTATTTTAATAAGTTTAGAAACTGCATCAGGCTAAAAAAATAATGTGATTATAAACTAGAACAATAAACTATATAACAATAAACTATATAAGTTTTAATTCTCTATATAACATTTTTTTTTTTTAAGTAAAGTAAATAATTTCAAATTAAGTCTTACTTTGATTCCTCTTAAGGAACTTGGATGTGCATCTGAAGATAATAAAACTTGTATGTCTTCAACTTTTTCTTCGCCTTCTGGCCTTGGAGCTGTAAGTTCATCTGCTAAATCTTTAGCAGCCTCTTCTAAAATAGGTAAATATTCAGTTGGATGCTTATATACTTTTTCTGCCAGTGATTCATCAAAAGCTGCTAAATCTTCTAAATTAATTTCTATCCAATATTGACTCAAATTATAATTACGTTTTAAGATATCTCTGAAAGATTATATTATTAATAAAATATATTGAATATTATATTATGTATATTATTTTAATATTATATTAAATATTATTTTAAAATATACTGTTTAAAATATAATTTTTAATTAAATATTTATGTATTGGAAAATTATAACTTATTTAAATACCTATATTTATAATTGAAATTTCCTTCATGAAATTGTCTAATAAATTCCATAAACTTTTTTTTTGAAAATTGAAGATTTGTTTGAGTATCATTAGATTCATTTACTGAAAAGTTATCAGAAAAAAATATTCCTGGATCATCAAATCCTTCCATTTTGACTTAATTTTTTATTGATTTTAGTAAAATATAAACATTCAATACTATATAAAAAATATTGGCGGGAAATACTTTATCAATATTCTTCGAATATTATAACATAAAATAAGAAAATAGAGATACAATGATTTAGTTATATTTGTTTATAGTTACATATAGTTTATATATTAAAATATATATAAAATACAAAATTACAATATTATAATTATTAATACAAAATTATGTATAGAATACAAAAATTAAAATAAACAAATTAAATAATATTTATATTAAATTTAGATAATATATTATTATAAAATTATTAAATTATTCGATACTATTATCGTAAGAATTATTTATAAGTAGAAAAATATAAAAAAAATATTCGGAAAAAATACAAATTCAATTAGTTATTTTTAATAAATCCAATGGAAAAAAATAGTTATTAGCTGAAAATTTTACATTCAAATCAATTATATAGTAATATTATAACAAGCGAATCAGATACGAATAACTGCATTCCTTTTTTGCTTTTATGTAGTCTGCCTTTATAAGAGTGCCATCTTAGTATCAGTAATACATAGATTCTATCGAGAATTTTCCAATCTACTGTATGTACAGTTTTTAATCGTATATAAACTAAAGTAATTGAAGTGTTTGTTTCATTTCTTATTTTTTTATGTCTCATTGGAACACTGTTTAAAACAATATTTATAATAAATACCTTTATTCTTATAATTATTTTCAATTTATCTAAAAAAAAAGAAACTGATGTATTACGTAAATTGTTTTAAACTTTCTTTCTAATAAACTGTTCACTATAGTAAATTATTATTTTTTAAAAAAAAATTTTTTGTAAATTTAAAATGTTAACGGTAAACTATGTTATTTCAATGAATTTTTTATTTTTTAGTTAAGGTAAATAAAATTTTCAAAAATTAATTTTATAATATTAATGATTTTAGAATGAATGGAAAATTAATTATAATGTTAATAAAAATTACTATAACTAAATTTTTTATATTATTATAATTAAATTTATTTTTATAAATAAAATATTCAAATTTTTATCAATGTTTGGATATTTATAGAAATAAGATAAATTAAAACGAAATATAAGAATTAATTTTTTAATCTTAATTTCATCACATATGTTG
>NW_006263830.1:16421-19638 GCF_000469605.1 Apis dorsata | reverse complement strand
TATATATATTATATATATTTTATAATTATAATTATAAATATTATAATTTATTTACTATATTATTATTTATTTTTATATAAATATAAATTTACATATTATATATAATTTATATTACAATAATTTACATATATAATCTATAAATTTTATAAATATTAATTTTTAATATTAGAAATTTTTACCTTTAATTAATATTAATTTAATAATCAATAACCATTATAAAAAGTATATGTTATTCTATATAATTCTTATCATTTATTATTAATCCTTATCATTTCATTGATTAAAAAAAAAAATTAATTTGTTTCAGATTTATGTTATTTACTTACAAATGATTCCTTATTTAATAAAAAAACATATTTCATCTATGCAAGTTTCCAAAAAATACAATTAAAAAAAAAATATCATGTCAAAAATAACATCGAAAACTAAGAATATTATTATTAAAACATCAAAAATGAAAAATCCTACTGAAATAATGAATACAAGGTCCATAACTGAAGCCAAAAAGACAAAAAATAGAAAAGCTAAAACATCTATTTCACAAACTAAAGAAATCACACAAAAAGAAAAACATAAAATTACAAAAAATAAAAAGTTATCTAAGGAAAATATTAATGATACAATGAAATCAGAAAATATTGTTACACGTAATAATTCCAAAATGAATAAACAGGAATCAAAAAATAAAAAAAGAAAACTTATTACAGGAATAAAAAAAAATATTTCAAAGCAAATGTCTTTAAAAGAATCATTTCTGAACCAATCTAAAATACATTTTTTAAGATCTTCTAAAAATTCTAAGAATTCTATGAATAGTATATCAACAAAGAAATTATCTATTAATAAAAAGAAATTACCAATTTATAAACATGTTTCACCAGAAAAGCAAAAAGAAAATATTAGTGAAATATATGAATTTAAGTTTGATATTAATGATTCAAATGAAAGATTACCAAAGAAACAAAAAAGAAAAATAGTTACTAAAAGAAAAGTTACAAACAGAAAAAAGAAAAATATTCCTGTGAAACAAATTGCTAAAAAAAAATCAATTATTAAAAAATGTGAAGAAATAAAAAATTCAGATTTTGTAGAACTTGAAACAAAAAAAAAAGATTCTATAGAACATTTGAATATTAGAAATGATATTTTAAAAGAAAATTTAGTAAAAAATCTTAAACGAAATATAGAAATAAATAAACAATTGAAGAATTCAGAAAATATAATCAAAGAACATATTATTGATGAAATAGCTACAAAACCTACAATTATATCAGTAAAAGATTTAAGTGATAAAAGAATTTCAATAATAGATACTTCACAAATATCAAATTCAAATGATTTTAAACCATTTAGGCCAACGAATATTTTTAATAATAAACAAATACAACAAAATAATACACTTAATTATTCTTTACTTGAAAAGTCTTTATCACCAATTAGGAAATCATTAGAAAATTCTCAGATGCTCTGCAGTCCTTGGAGAGCATCATTACTTACATTTTCTCAAGTAAAAAATGTATTTCAAAGCACACCTAAAAATAATAATTATGATATTATTAATAAAAAACTTGTGCGAACATTAAATGAATCTAAACAATTTGCAAATATAACAAAAACAAAAAACACTTTACAAAAAAATAATGAAAATATAAGTACAGAAGAATACATAAATGTTAATACTTCCAAAAAGAAAAATCCTTTAACTTCAAGAAAATTTGGTACAGAAATTACAAATATTGATCATTCCTTACAATTTAAATCTTCAATAGAACAAATAAATGATCATATACCAATTGAAACTGAAAACATTCAATCAAATATACAATCAATCAGTGTAATTACTTCTAATGTAAATAATGCATTTAATTTTGACAATAAGGAAATTAAAAAAAATAGTATATTAAGTCCAAAAAAAAATCTTAAAAAAGAAATAATTAGCACACAAATTCAAGAAAATATATTAAATGTAAAAGCTAATGAACAAAAAGAAAATTTTATTTCTCAACCTGGACCATCAGGTTTACAAAGTAATTCAATTTTTAATGAGAAAAGAATTCTGAAACAATCAAATTTAAATAATTTTCTTAATATAATGGAACTACCACAATGCACAACAATTAAAACACCACATGGAATTTTTGATGATACACAATCAATATCAATAATCAATAAATCAATGAAAAAAGTTAATGAATCTAATATAAAATTAAATAACACATTTGGTTTTAGTGATAGTGAGTCTGATCAAGAGATATCTTCTATTAAACATAAAATTGAAAGTAACAAACAAGAAAAATTTGTTCAATCAAATGTAATTATACATGACATAAAACTTACTGCAAGATTATCAATTGATGAAATAAAAAATAAATTGCTTATTAAAAATTTAAAAGAAGAGAAAGATATATGTAATAAAGAAAATATATTAATTAAAAATAAAGAAATAAAAAAATTACCTATTAAAGAAAAAAAGAAACAAATTGATATTTTGAATTTTTCTGATACATTTGATATTCTATCTGAAACAGGTGGAACATCTGTAATGTCTTCGTCTAATATTCCATTATTTACTGATTTTGAACCATCTCATTTTACACAGGTATATTATTTTTAGTCATTATTAATAAATTAAATTTTTTTAAATTACTAACAATAATCTAATATATATATATATATGTGTGTGTGTATGTATTTTAGCCTCCACGACATTCATATAAACGCAAACGTAATGTAAAATATAGTTTTTCTGAAGAAGAAAGTGAAGAAGAGGAAATGGAATCAATTGAACATGAAATAAAACGAAAGAAAACTAATAAATTGAAAATGGAACAAGAAAAGAGATTACAGAAATGGGTTCAGGACATCAATAGAACTTTTCACGAAATAGATCAGCATGAACTTGTAATTGAATAAATTTGTTATTATTATTATAAAAGATGAAACAAATATTATTAATTTCAAAAATATATATTAATAATTTTTATTATTTTATCATAGATATCTTATTATTAAGAATTTCTTTTTATTAGGAATATATAAAATAAATTTTAAAATATATTTTAAAATAATGCTTGTAACAATAGATATAGGATTAAGGATTTTATGTTTATATAAAAAAGTAATTTTATATTTTCAGCCTGTATATATGCATTTAATATATAATAATATTTATACAAATAATTTTTATACATCATATATAATTATTAAATTATAAAAA
>NW_006263830.1:0-15269 GCF_000469605.1 Apis dorsata | reverse complement strand
GATTAAGATAAAAAAATGTAATTTTTTCTTCAAAATATAAAGATTATTATATCTTTTCTTTTGAATAATTTTTCTAAAAATTATTCATTTTACGAATTTATAACAATACAAAAAGTTTTATGATATAAAAAAAATAATGATAAAATTTTAAGAACTTATCTTAGTTTTAACCAATATTTTATTTTTTTTTTTATGATATATAGATCATAATATATACTAATATAAAATACCTAAAATGTTATATACAAAGAATATTAAATTCGTAACATTTATATTTTTAACAAATTTATAATTCATTATTTATGGTTTACTATTACTATTAAAATAAACTATTATTCAATTAATTTACTTATTTTATCTGTTATGCTATAATATTACAATTATTAAAATACAGAAAAAGAAATATTTAAAAAATTAAATAATTAAATCATTACGTCATTTTTCGAATAAAATGAAATCAATTATATATATAAAATTTATATTATATTATTCTTCAAATTAATTACATAATTTAGATTAAGTTATCAACAAAGTAGATTTTGAATTATATTATTATTATATATATTATATATATTGAATTATATATATTATATTATTCTTCAAATTAATTACATAATTTAGATTAAGTTAGTACAAAAAAATAGATGGTGCATTTTTAGTGCAATTGAAATGTTGTACAATACTTAATATTATTTGATGATATACGATTCGCAATGATTAATTATGAAACATTTTACGTTTCTTACATTAGAATGCATTTATATATAATATTTAGAAAATTATCAAAAAATAAATAGATTTTGAATGAAAGAAAAGATGCATATTCAATATTATTGAAGAGAAAAATTTTTTTACACAAATTATTCTTATATGATATATTATATTATATATTATCTTATTTACGAAAACGATTAAAAAAAACGAAATAAAAAAAATACAAGATTCTTTTTTCATTTATTTATAATAAATAATAATATAATTTGATATTAGTATACATATTATATATATACACATATATATATATATATAATATCTTAATTATATATATTAATTATATATATAATTATAAATATATATAATTATATATATATAATATATAATTAGAATAATTTGTCAATAATCGATATAATATCTACATTATGTGTATATTAACATGTATGTGTATATTAACATGTATATATATATTATGTCTTTTTTGTCCATTATATAATAAATTTAATATAAAAATATTTATAATGATTCGCAATCTTAATTATAAAGAATTTATATAATATTTTAAAAAATATTCTAAACAAGATTGTACAAAAATCTACATAAAATATGTATTTATAGTTAATCATTTGAATTTTGATAAATTATTTTATACGTATTCTTTTCACATATATGTATATTGTGAAAAATTTATCATTATTACCGAAATTAATATTTGAACTATTGTAATTATAAAGTATTTTGAAAATTACATCAATATAAATAAAATGCACCAATAAAATAACGAAAACATATTGTATTATATTATTACATGTTAAAATATATAAAAGATAAACAAATTATATAATTTATATATAATTTATAAAATTATATATTTAATAAATCAATGATATTAAATTATTTTTTATTTCATGAAAATTATATTGTGTATAATTAATATGATATTATTTATCTTTTTATCTCATGATTAACTTAATTTTTCGTGTTTATATTCAAAAAATTACTTTAATGAATGTAATTAATATCTGAACAATAAAAAAATTATTTTTTTTTATAATTATTTAAAAAATAAATCAAGTAAATGTAAATATAATAATATTAGTAATATCAAGATCAATATTTGCATAAAAAATATAATAATCTAATCTAAGTATATTAATTATGATTGATTTTTATTGAATGATTATTTTTATTGAACATGAAAAAATAAAAAAATATTTCTTTCTGTTGTATAAAAATTCATTATTTTAAAAATTTGTAAATGCTTAAAATTAATATTTATATTCAATAAACAAAAAAAATTATTTATAATATACATATTTCCTTATTTAAAAAAAATTAAAAGATTCTATATATCAGATTTATTTCTATAACAATTATGTAATATTTTTTTACAATATAATATATAAGGAAAGAAAATATTACATTAAATTAATGCTAAATATATTCTTATGTTTCATATTTATATTTGTTATTGCCAATTTCATTATTCATAAAATATTATATTCATAATTATGAAGTCAATAAAATATTATAATTATAAACATTAAATTTATTGAACATCATATCCAATGAATGAAAAACATGCTTAAAATTCTTAATATGATAGTTCGAGAAAATTCATTTTGAATAGAAAAACGATGATGCAAATAATGATGCGATGATATGATGATATTCATTAACTGAAAAATACTGTTTATAAAAGGAAATCTATATGTAGCTATTTGTAAATATGAAATCGAATATATATAATATAAGCTATAATACAATTATATATAACTACGAACTAGGTCGACATATATGTACATATGTATCATATTAAATACAGTGTATCTTCAGTTCAGCAAATAATTTAACTAGATCTTTAACAGCTCTTCATTATCTTCTTAAAATTAAAATTATATTTTTTACTATTTCGTTAATATTTCATATATTTTGATTGAATTTTTATTTAAAATATAGGATGAAAAACATTATTCATTCATAGATACAAATGTCGTTTATCAGATTATATATATTATAAAATTGAAGAAATAATTATAAAATTCAGTATATGAAAAAAATGCACTCATTAAAAATGCAATATATTTTTAACAAATTCAAATTTTATGATAAATTTTATGATAATAAAGAAATTTTATGCTTAAATTTTTGAAATAAAAGTCGAAATTATTTTGCATTGAAAAAATAAAAATATTTTTAATATATTATATAAAACTTATATAAAAATTTATATTTGAAATAATATTAATTCTTATACATTTTTTATACGTTCGTATACATAAATAATAATAATATATATTAAAAATAAATAATAGTTAGTAATATAATTTTTAATTTAATATTTTTATTTAAAAATTAAATACTTATATTCTATTATCAATTTGTAAATCTAACTCGATCAAATATTTTATTATAAAAGCGAAAATTTCTATTTAGTGAAACTAAAGAATCAAATTTATATAAGGTATGATATATATTTGAATAAAATAAATAAATATTATAATATTATATATATAATATTATATTGCAAAAATATGTTAAAAAATATAGAAGAACAATATTTTTTTTATTCATATATATGATCAATTCGAAACTTTAATTTAAAAAAGTTTAATAAAACTTTATTAATTACATTGAATATGATATGTATGATATATAAATATGTAAAAAATTTTTAAGCATACATACATTGAAAATCCAAGCGATGTTTAAAAAAATATTCACTAATTAAATAATAAGTATTAATAAAATATACTTGATATATGATTATCGTTCACTCTATACTATAAACATTAAATTAGGAGTGCAGTAAGAAAAAAATTGCCATAGTCTTTCAGGCAGCAGTGCCTGAAGGATAAGTGAAAATGGTAGGAAGTTCGGTGGGAAAGAAATACATTTGCCCCACCTTTCGGAACAAATCTCCCTACTCCTCTGAAATGTTAGCACGTCGCGCTTCGCTATCTCACGGAATCACGGACAAATCAAACATGGCGATTCAGTCGCTGTTTGCAGTGAAGACGTACGGTTCGTAAAACGGGAGTGGAAGGTATTGGTGGACGAGATAGTGTTTTTAAGCGGTAATGAGTGCTTGTATCACTGCAAATCGCCGAATTTTGGTCAATATTATAAATATGGAGAATCATGATGTCAAAACGGTAATGGAGAAAGTGTCGGACGGCATTGATAAAGTACATGACGTGAAGGGCGTACAAGCAGAGCCGACGCCTGCGGCGTCATCGTTGTCATTGCCTGTTTCGGAACAAGTGTCGCTCTCTACCGGAGAAAATATCAACAAAAATAATTATATTAATAAGAAAACCGTAAGATATTTGCTTTAGTTTGAATATTTAAAAATATTGTGCTACATGAAAAGTTAAATATTTTAAATATATCATTAATGTAGTTTTGTATTTTTACAATGAAATTCAAATAAAGTTTAGTAGTATTAATCATATTAAATGATTCTTAATTATAAAATTTTTAAAATAAATGTTACAACATAATATGTAATAAAATATATTTAAAGCATAAAAATATATTGAAAATTAAAAATTAATATAATTGTTTCTATGTTTTAGTGTTCTAAATTATTAATAAAAAATTCTGGAAAATTTGAAAGTGGTAGTGGTAGTGGAGATCAGGAGGGAGGTCAGCATGAAGATGGAATTGATATTGCAGCGAAAAAAAGAAAAACTCGTAGAGGTAAACCTAAACATAGAAAATTAAAACCATATTCAAAACAACAATTATCATATCAACAACAGCTGCGATATAGATCTAGAGGTCGATTAGCAAAAACTGGTAGACAACCTCCAGCACTATATAACACCACACAATTTCTTATGGATGATCACAGTGATCTTCCAGATCTTGACCAAAAGCTTTCAGAAGCTGCATCATCAGAATTACCTGCTACATTTCAAAAACCATCAGCCCCCTCTCGTACTCGAGATTCTAGTTTCAGTGTTGACTCTGATGAAGATTATTTTTATTCGTCTCCAGAAGACGAAGAAGAATTCTTGACAAAGGAATTCTCAACTGCATATGAAGATCTTCATGCTGAAAGATTAAGCACATTAAGTAAATCAGAACTAATACAGGAATATCTGCAATTAGAAGCAAAAGTAGATTTATTAACAAAACGACTACGTGGTAAAAATTTTCATCAAACAGAACAACGAGACTTGGAAAGCAACAGTAGTAGTACAGATTCAGAATCAGCAAAAAAGTTAAAAATCTGTCAACAACGAATTGATGATTTAATGCAACAAAATGAACAATTAAAACGAGAAAATGAATTATTAAGAGCTAAAAGGGACGGCAGTCCAGTTTCAAGTGTTGATAGCGAAAGCGACAGTGATAGTACAAGTAATGAGAATAGGAGCAGATGTAGTTGTCTCCTTCCAAATTCTAGCTCTTCTTCAGAACTTATGGGATATGTTTCTAGAAGTAAAAATAGTCAGAGAAAAGATAGTTCTGTCTCTAGTACTGATAGTAAAAGTGATACTTGTGATAGTAGTTCAAGTGAGAATTCTAAAGCATCTATGACCCCAGTTAATCTTTCAAATGGTCATGTAACCATTCAAAAAATTGATGGTCTCCCTACATAAATTATAAAAAGCTGTTTTTATACACCACCATATAAAAATCTATTGAATGTTTTAAAAATTAACTTACAAGTCATGTTAAATATGTCATTAGTCCTGCATATTTGCTTTAATCCTACCAATTTAGGAAACAAGACTGGTTTAAATGCAATATTGCATTTGTGCAGTAAAAAAATCCTCTTTCAATATAAGATATGTAACCTAGATTGTCCTTAAATGTGCCCTTATAATTTACTTCCCATTTCTTTTAAAACTGTTTTGTGTAAACTTAAATATGTAATGGAATAGGAAATACATACCTAATCTTATGAAAGAGTAAAATTTATATTTATGCAGGCTAAAGTATTACAAAAAGCTGTATTATATTTGTGGTGTATTCTCTATATTTTATCTTCATTTGATAACAATTGTGATGCAGTTAAATAATTGTTTTTTAGTAGTCTGTTTTCAATGAACTGCCATTTGATGGTACAAATGTATAAATTTGGGGTTTACAGACCATCAACTAATAAGTTATAAAACTAGATCTAATTAAAATAAAGTTATATTAATAAATTAATAATAAAAGTAATGTGATATTGTACAATTGTATAAATTAAAGTATCATATTAGTTTATGGTCTGAATATAAGATATGTTAAAAATATTTCACATATTTTAAATTTTTAATAAATTTCAAAGTTTCTTTCTTTTATTATAATTATTCTCCTGAAACTTAATGCAAAGAAGTGAAGAGCTTCTTCTAAAAAAATTCTTCAACAATGTGAATATATCTGATTATGAGATAGCTTTATTATGATAGAATATAAGATCCCCATAAAAATTTAATAAATATGTATATTGTTAGTATCGTAAGATATATTGTAAAATGTACATACAATTTAATTTTTTTTATTTCTTAAAAAGTGATAAACGGAATTCTATCTATAAAAAAGTGTTTTTTTAAGAAATTAATTTAAATAACAAAAATTTAAATAATTGATTTACATTTTTTATTTGAATATGAAATATATAATTTTTTTGCATTTTTTTTTATGAAATTACATTTCAATTCAAATATGTATATTTGCTGAATAAGCAATATAAGAAGTAACTTTTGTTTAAAACTTTATTTTAAAATATTCCTTATGTTTATTGTGAACCAGGCTTAATACACTGTGAATCGTTGCTAACTTCGTGGCGCGTGAAATTGAAAAGCACGCAAGGCCAGCGTTTGGTCGTATCTTATGGTTGAAGTGTTAACAAGTTTCTAAAAGTTGTTGGATTAAATATTATGAAAGCGATGTCTCATCATTATGTGGTAACGGCACACAAGCCTACAGCTGTCACCGCATGTGTGACAGGTAAGTAAGAGAAATGTACAAAAAAATTCTACGCTTACGTAGATAAACAATTCTTTTCTTTTTACGTATCAAGGTAATTTTACTTCCCCTACGGATTTGAACCTCATTTTAGCAAAAAATGTTCGATTAGAAATATATCTTGTTACTCCAGAAGGTTTAAGACCATTAAAAGAAGTTGGAATTTATGGAAAAATTGCAGTTGTTAAGTTTTTTCGGCCGCCGGTAAGGTTATACTAATATCTTATTTGTTAATTTTTATAAATTATTCTATTCATTTTCATATTTTCATGTTAATATTAAATATGATAAAATTTATATATTTTATTTAATACATATATATTTATAATATTTTTATTTTATTAAGAATAATATAACCTTATATGTACAAAAAATTAATTATTTTTCATTCATGTACATATATTATTACATATAAGTATAAATAATAAATATAAAATATAAATAATCTATTAATATGATTTTTAAATCATATTAAAATAAATTATATATAATAATATGTAATTAATTGATTGAAATATCTCTACAGCATGAAAAAAAAGATCTTTTGTTTCTTTTAACTACACGTTATAATGCTATGATTTTGGAATGTATTGGAGAAGGAGAAAATATAGAAATTATAACAAAAGCACATGGAAATGTAGCAGATCGTATTGGAAAAGCTTCAGAAACAGGGATCAAAGCTGTAATTGATCCTAAAGCACGTGTAATTGGTCTACGATTATATGATGGTCTTTTTAAAATTATACCTCTTGATAAAGATAATCCAGAATTAAAAGCATCATCAATACGTATGGAAGAACATCAAGTACAGGATGTAAATTTTCTTCACGGATGTGCTAATCCTACATTAATTTTAATTCATCAAGATATTAATGGAAGACATGTTAAGACACATGAAATTTCTTTAAGAGATAAAGAATTTGTTAAAATACCTTGGAGACAGGATAACGTAGAACGTGAAGCTATGATAGTTATTCCTGTACCTTCTCCTATTTGTGGTGCAATAATAATAGGTCAAGAAAGTATATTATATCATGATGGGAATACATATGTTGCTGTTGTGCCTCCAATTATCAAACAAAGTACTATTACATGCTATGCTAAAGTCGATAATCAAGGACTTCGTTATTTATTAGGAGACATGGCTGGACATTTGTTTATGTTATTTGTGGAACAAGAAAAAAAAGCAGATGGTACGCAAGTTGTGAAAGATTTAAAAGTTGAACTTTTAGGAGAAATTAGTATACCAGAATGCATTACATATTTAGATAATGGAGTAATATTTGTTGGTAGTAGACTGGGTGATTCACAATTAGTTAAATTAATTACAAAAGCAGATGAAAATGGTTCCTATTGTGTACCAATGGAAACATTTACAAATTTAGCACCAATAGTTGACATGGCAGTAGTTGATCTTGAAAGACAAGGTCAAGGACAGATGGTTACATGTTCTGGAGCTTTCAAGGAAGGTTCTCTTAGAATTATAAGAAATGGAATAGGTATTGAAGAACATGCAAGCATAGATTTGCCAGGTATCAAGGGTATGTGGGCATTAAAAATTGGTGGTGGCAATTTTGATAATACCTTGGTTTTATCTTTTGTTGGACAAACCAGAATTTTGACCTTAAATGGAGAAGAAGTTGAAGAAACAGATATTCCAGGTTTTGTTGCTGATGAACAAACTTTCCATACTGGGAATGTTACAAATGATTTATTTATTCAGATAACGCCAACATCTGCCAGATTAATTTCATATGAAACTAAAACAGTTGTTTCTGAATGGGAGCCAGAAAATAAAAGAACTATTAGTGTAGTTGCTTGTAATGGTACACAAGTACTTTGTGCTACTGGAAATGATTTATTTTATTTAGAAATTTCATGTGGGCAAATTTTACCAAAAGGATTTACTACTTTACAATATGAAGTTGCTTGTTTAGATATATCTCCATTGGATGGTAATACAGAAGCAAAAATTGCTGCAGTAGGTTTATGGACACATATTTCTGTTCATATTTTAACTTTACCTGCTTTAGAAGAAATTAACAAAGAATTACTTGGTGGTGAAATTATACCTAGATCTATTTTAATGACATGTTTTGAAGGTAATACATATCTGCTTTGTGCTCTTGGAGATGGTAGCATGTATTATTTTACTTTACACAAGCAAAATGGTATACTTTCTGATAAAAAGAAAGTTACTTTAGGTACACAACCAACAGTTTTAAGAACTTTCAGATCATTGTTCACCACTAATGTTTTTGCATGTTCTGATAGGCCTACTGTAATTTATTCGTCAAATCATAAACTAGTATTCAGCAATGTTAATTTAAAAGAAGTAAATCATATGTGTTCTTTAAATGCAGAATCATACCCTGATAGCTTAGCATTAGCAACTGATAGTACAGTAACAATTGGAACGATTGATGAAATTCAAAAATTACATATTCGAACTGTTCCTCTTGGAGAATCACCAAGGCGAATTGCTTACCAAGAAAGTTCTCAAACATTTGGAGTAATAACAATGCGTGTTGACATCCAAGATAGTAGTGGTGTAAGCATTGTAAGACATTCAGCATCTACACAAGCAGCTTCTACATCTAGCAGCAGTCATATTGCATCTTATAATAAACCTACAGGACATACAGCTAGTGATATTTGTCAAGAAATTGAAGTACATAATCTACTTATCATTGATCAACATACTTTTGAAGTTTTACATGCACATATGCTAATGCCCACTGAATATGCACTATCATTGATATCAACAAAATTAGGTGAAGATCCTACTTCTTATTACATAGTCGGAACTGCACTTGTTCATCCAGATGAAACTGAACCAAAAATGGGTAGAATACTTTTATATCATTGGAGTGATGGAAAACTTACACAAGTAGCTGAAAAAGAAATTAAAGGATCATGTTATTCTTTAACTGAATTTAATGGAAAACTTCTTGCAAGTATAAATAGCACTGTTCGTTTATTTGAATGGACAGCGGAAAAGGAACTCAGATTAGAATGTAGTCATTTTAATAATATTATTGCTCTTTACTTAAAAAGTAAAGGCGATTTTATTTTAGTTGGAGATCTTATGAGATCTCTTACATTGTTGCAATATAAAACAATGGAAGGTTGTTTTGAAGAAATAGCAAGAGATTATAATCCAAATTGGATGACTGCCATTGAAATTTTAGATGATGATACTTTTTTGGGTGCAGAGAATTGCTTTAATTTATTCGTTTGCCAAAAAGATAGGTAAATTATTAATTTGATAAATTTGTATTATATTTGTATACACATTAATATTATAAAATAATATATATATAATATATATATATAATATATATAATATATATAAAATAATTAATATATATTATAAAATAATTTATTATAAAATAATAAATTAAAATGTATTTTAGTGCTGCCACTTCAGAAGATGAAAGACAACAAATGCAAGAAGTTGGACAATTTCATTTGGGTGATATGGTTAATGTTTTTCGACATGGATCTTTAGTAATGCAAAATTTAGGTGAATCAAGTACACCTACACAAGGTTGCGTATTGTTTGGTACTGTTAGCGGTGCAATCGGTTTAGTTACACAAATTCCATTTATATTTTATGAATTCTTAAGAAATCTTGAAGATAGATTAACAAGTGTAATAAAAAGTGTTGGTAAAATAGAACATAACTTTTGGAGAAGTTTTAATACGGAATTAAAAATTGAGCAATGTGAAGGTTTTATAGATGGAGATTTAATCGAAAGTTTTCTTGATTTGAGTCCTGATAAAATGGCAGAAGTTGCAAGTGGTCTTATGGTACATTAAATTGTTTTTTAAATTATATAATAATATATATATAGCTTATTATATTTTTAATTCATTTTTTCATTAATAGATTGACGATCCCAGCGGCATGAAAAAAGAAGCAACAGTGGATGATCTTGTAAAAATAGTGGAAGATCTTACAAGGATACATTAGACAGTTTTTGCTGATTCTTGTATAGTTTATTATATTTTGAAAAGCTCACGAATAGATTTATAAGAAAAATCTTAAATATTTGAGAAACAAATTAAGAAATGTATAAACATTTATGTATTTATCATTATTAGTACAAGATACCAACAAACTATATTTTTCTTCTTTCTAATTTTTGTGGAAATCATATTGTTTTATTTTCTTGTTGTATATGCTTGTACTCTTTAATGCTGTTTATATTATCGTGATAGTTTGCATCAAATTTCGTACATGCATATAAAAATAATCAAAAAGTTTCTAAACTTATTTTAAAAATATACTATTGATATAAATCAATAAAAATAAAAATTAAATATTTTCAATATATCTATTCAAATATTATTAAAATTGACATACCAAATACAATATATTTCTTATAATAATAAATAACATTTATTTAAATAGTATTTATTTTAAATTAATTTAGAAACTTTTTGATTGATAATTATATAATTTTTTTTAACATTTCGAAAATATATTAAAAAATACATGAGTTAATTAATTATATTAACATTTCAAATTATACGAATCTTGTACGCTCAATATTAAATAATTTCACTTTTGAAGAAATTTTTAGATTTTTTAGAAAAACCTGACAAATGTTATTGAAAAGTTATTCGTAGAATCCTTATATTATTTGTAACATTGAGTGTAAATAAAAAAAAAATATCCACTTTCTGATAAAATTATTTTGTACTATATTAATTTTTACTTTTTTGAATTTATTGAAAATTTTAAAGAAATCGGATCAAATAACCAGTTTCTTAATTCTTCAATACCTTGATCAGTCATTCCACTAGTTTCAAATACAGATAATTCTTGAGTAACTTCTTTTTGCAAACGTGAATATTGTAGCATAAGTAGGGCTTCATTGCGCATTTGACGATAAGAAAGATCCATTTTATTCAACGTTAATGCGATTTTTATATTTCGCAATCTAGGATCAACTAACAATGAATAAAGTAATACTCCTGCCGCACTTATTTGACAAAGATTGCTTGTATCTATTACATAAATAAGTTTTTGTGTCTAGAAAATAAAATAACTTCTATAAAATTATAAAATGATTTTGGAATTTAAATTCAAAATTTTTATAAAAAAATTCACCTTGTCAAAGTAATGTTTCCATATTGGTGCCATATTTCCACCTATTTCTTTAATAAGCATATCAAATTCGCCAGTGTCATTTTTTATGGTAAAAAGATTTATACCATTTGTAGAAACGGTATGAGTTGCATAGTCTATTTCATCTCCTTGTAAACGTTTCATTAAAAATGTTTTTCCCGATTTAAGAGGACCAAGACAAAGACACATATTAAATCTATTAATTTAAAAAATATTTATATTGTTACGCATTCGTAAATTAATCATATATTTTATATGTATAAATACAGAAATTTATTGATTTAATAAATCTTTCTATAGTAACTACATTGTTTATTAATATCAATTGATTATTTCATTGTACAAAATAAAATTTAAAATAATGATATAATAATGTTTAGAATTAAGTAAAATAAAAATAAAAAAATAACTATAAAATATAAATATTTTTTCTCAATTTAATTTTTAATTATACAAAATTTTAATTTTGAGATTTAAATATTTTATTGCATTCGTTTATGTATGATTTTCGTATAATTTAATGAAAATGTTTAAAAACTATTATTAATAAATTATTGTCATTAATTTATATAGAAAACTCTTTTTCAAAAATAAATATTACGAAAACAATATTTTATTATTATACTTATAACAAATACTAAATACATAATGAACTTATAATTTAGCATATTCATTGATATATGTAAATAATAATATAATTTATAAATACAAAATGTTAATTAAATGAAATAATATATATTAAAGATAAAACAAAATATGATATAATTTTTTTGCATATTATATTTTCTTAAAATAAAAATTTTCATAATATATTAATATAAATAAATTTTTTTAACATTTTTTGTTAATATCATTGACAGAACCACATCTTTCTTTTAGTTTATTAAAGAATATATTAATTAGTAATTATAATATCATATATAAAAATTAATATAACAATTTAATAATAAACATTTACAACGCGAAAATTATTTTAGCATTTCTTATTTGAAAAGATATGTATTCTATCAATATAATTAAATTCATATTTCTTATTTATTTAATTCAAATAAATTTTTCCATATAAGTTTAATATACTTCAATTTTTTGCAATTAAGCAAATTATGAAATGTTGTCAACTACTTATAAATTTAATGTAAAATAACAAATATAATTATTATTAACATTATTACATTTATTATGTACTTAGATGATATATAATTTGATAACATTTAAAAATGCAGGTACAAAAGAAAAAAATAATAAGTGCACAAATTTAAGAATTTTAAATGATAATAATGCTTTTTTTTTTTTTTTTTTTTTTTTTTTTTTTTTTTTTTTTTTTTTTTTTTTTTTTTTTTTTTTTTTTTTTTTTTTTTTTTTTTTTTTTTTAATATGTATTGTTGTTGTTGTTGTTATTGTATATAATTAAAATTACGTTTTTTGTATTTTTTATTGAAGAATATAAAATATAAAAAAAAAGTAATTTATATTCCGCACAAGGCACAGGAAATTTATTATTCCCAGTAGTGCGAATTGTGAAGTGTTAAAATAGAATAAAGAGTAAGACTCTAATAAGTTTTTTGAATTTACTATAAATACTCGTATTTTACCGTGAAATATCAATAATTTATCTAATTTCCTGTACAAACATATTTATATTATTTATGTGCATTGTTTCTTAAATAAAATTATATATATTACAGATCAAATATTTTGAATCTGTACAAATATTTTATAGACGGTCATTGTAAATAGATTGTACTCCAAATTTAAAATTTTTTCCTAGGAGCACGACTAGATTAGGATCTATCAGTTCAAATTTGATTCAATAATAAAGATAGTACTTGTCGAGGCATTTGCCATGATTGCAAACGTTTATCTTTGCTACCAGCTATAATCTAAGAAAACAAATAATTTAATATTATATTTAATATAATATTTCAATAATATTTTAATAAATATTTTATTATAAAAATAAGATACCTTATTATCTATGACTTCCATACTTAATAACATATTACCAGGTCCAGGAATATTACATATAAGTCGATGATCCTAAAATATGAAAATTAATATAATTTTTACTATTAATATTTCATTATTATTATTTATATTTTATTATGCTTAATATTAACCTTTGTATCAAATACATAAATATTTCCATCATAACAACCAGCAAATAATAATTGTTTATATAAACGCATGCATACGATTCCTACACCAGCATTATATTGCATTGTTTGTTCACCATTCTATAAAATAAAAAAAAATAAAGAATGATTTTTACATAATGTAATATTACAATAATAATGTGATAAGATATATATACTATTATTACGAACCGTAAAATCAAATACAGGTATAGACGTACTACTCGTACCACAATAAATCAAATTATAATCACGCATCAAACTATATACTGTGTGGCTTTTTTGACCACAAATTGTGCGAAGAAATAGGCCGTTCTGAGCATCTCGTATTGTTATCGGTTGATTACGCGATGCTACAATAAGAACTCGTCGTGGACCCTCATTAGTTGCTTTTAAAGCTAACACAGATTTATCTGAGAATTGTATGCTATTTCCTTTAATTACACCTGACTGAAATATTCATGTATCTTTCATTATAAAGATAATATTCATATCCAATATAAAAATAATTTTATTTTAAAAGTTTTTCAACAAACCTTTATATGGTAACGTGATACATGACCTGATTTAGTACCAATAAAAATTATTCCCCATGCTTCATCCATACATTGTATTGGACTATTTATATCTGCTGTATCTCTTATTTGTATTCCAGTCTAAATTAAATATTTATAATAGAATATTTAAGAATATAACAACATAATAATTTAATATATAATATATAGAAAAATGAAATAAATAACATATATTACATTAAATTTATAAATAAATATATTATTTACCATTATATTATAACATCGTAAAGTTCCATCCAATGAACCGGAAAACATCCATTCTTTATTAATATCTATACTGTTTGCATTATATACATATAAACAAGTAACTGCTGCTTTATGACCTTTATAAATGTTTAATATTCCATTAGATGCTTGATTATATCTATATATTCTACCATCTTCACTTGCAGCTAGAAATGAATTCTCGAAAACCTAAAAGATATATTTATTTATATTATTAATTAATTCTTATAAATAATTATTTATTATTAATTTACTAAATTTAATCAACTTTTAGCATTTTTACAGAAATTATTCCACATTAGTAATAATATGAAATCATATCAAAATTAAAAATTATATCTAAAGATAAAAATAAACATAAAACAAATAATTATATAATTATTTTATAATTATATAATTATAAAATATTAATTATTAAGTAAAGTATTAATTATAAAGTAAATAAAAAATAATTCATAAGGTCAAGGAAAATAACAAGTGAAAATTTAAAAATTAATAATTTTTTAAATTTTATTAATT
>NW_006263829.1:137344-137582 GCF_000469605.1 Apis dorsata | reverse complement strand
ATATAGTCCTTTTAAAACCATTCAACCTTTATTCGAAAGATTTTTCCATATTTTGAATAATAAGCGAGATATTTAATAAAAAGTATAACTATCGAAATTCCTCGATCGATGAAAAATTTTTGTCCAAGAATTCGATTTTGTATTAGGAGAACATGACATGATAGGAGGTCGATCGAAAAATTTTTCCGAGAAATGACGTCAAATTCTCGGAATATCTAAAATTCTTGGAACTGAGGTT
>NW_006263829.1:136418-136730 GCF_000469605.1 Apis dorsata | reverse complement strand
TTACGTGGTTTCGAGGGAGGAACATCCTGCTGTAATTTATTTTTTTATACATGGAAGGGTTAAGGATTTGTAAAAGTAAATGTTGTTTCGTCAAATGGGACTATACGTTTTTTAACACATGAGTTGATATCTCTTGGCATTCTCTATAAAAAAGTACTGAGCCTTATATAGCAAAAAACTTATGGTTTAAAAAATAAACAAATTTTGTTAAATATCTTTTAAACTAATGGTTTTTTGCCACATATGGCTCAGTACTTTTTCATAGAGAATACTATGGTGCATCGATTGGTACTCTAAAATGTATACAATCGT
>NW_006263829.1:126543-136193 GCF_000469605.1 Apis dorsata | reverse complement strand
GTATTAGGAGAACATGACATGATAGGAGGTCGATCGAAAAATTTTTCCGAGAAATGACGTCAATTTTTCGGAATTTCTGAAATTCTTGGAACTGAGGTCTAGTTTTTGGAATTTTTGAGGTTCTTGGAACTGACGTCAAATTCTCGGAAATTTCCAAATGGTCGAATGAACAAAATTTCAGTCTAAAGATTCGATTTTGTATTAGGAGAACATGACATGTTAGGAGGTCGATCGAAAAATTTTTCCGAGAAATCACGTCAAATTCTCGGAATCTCTAAAATTCTTGGAAATGACGTCGAATTCTCGGAATCTCTACAATTCTTGGAACTGTCGTCAAATTCTTGGAGATTTTCATATATTCGAATATAAGAACGAAACTTGTAGCTAAAAATTCTGTTTTGTATTAGGAGAGCATAATTTAAATGGAGTTTTTGCACATTCATCGTACATTTGCCGTTTCTGCACTTATTTTTTTACGAATTTTCTTAGTGTTGGAATTTTTTTTGACCTTTTTTTTTAAAAAAAAAACATTTTTTTTTATAAATTTAAATTTTCACTTGTTATACATTTATTTTTTACTGTAAATTTTACCATTTTAATTCCTTTTTTTAGTATTTTTTTAATATTTAAAATATTCGGGCACTGTATTTTTTTTATTTGAAATATCTCGATTGTTTTTTTATGACCGATTAGATAATACATTATACCGAATAGCATTATCTGATGTATATCGCTTATTTTTAGAAAAATAAAAAAAGTGTTTCGTGTAAATGTAACATGTTTTCGAGGGGGGCCCCTCCTGCTAGTATTTATTTTTTTATATATAGAAGCATAAAATATTTATACTCGTAAATATTGCTTCTTTAAATGGAACTATATATTTTTTAATACAGTTGTCGTATGCCACTTGATATCAACCATTATTTATAATCTTTTGATGTTAGAACTTTGTATTTAAAAAAATGTCTTTGTATGCTTCATTGAAATAATTGAAAGTACAATTGCTTACAAGAAGAAGTGAAAAATTCAAGACTCTATTATCTACTCTACTATGTCTATAAACCACTTACCAACATTTTTTATACTTATACCCAACCTCCATCCCCATCCACCATCGCAAATTCACCCCAGTCCACCCTCATCCTAATCATCCCTATCGAACAGAGGTTCGATCCGCACAGACCGACACCCGTATCTTGGATTACACGTCTCCTGCCCCTCCTCCCTCTAATCCCAACCGCGAAAATGAATACTAATTGTGAGTACACGAGTCCCAGGTGAATTTCGGTACTCTTTAATTGCCAGGCTCGAAGCCAGCGCCAATTCCTCCGCTTTCGAGCGCACAGCTATAATCCCCGTTCCAAAGCCGGGTGTTGCGATCGTTGAACCGTGGGCAGAGACAATGCAACGGTGATTAGGCACAGCCGCGAGCAGGGTGGTGGCTCGTTTCGCGAACGATTTCCGGCCACGAACGGAGCGCCACGTTGAAAATGAAGTGGAAGGCGCCTTTAGCGGATTTCGTTTCAGCTGTAGCTCACCCAGCGCTCGTTTAACCGGTGTAAAATGCCGGCGGGGGCGGGGGTTGGGAAGGTGTGAGGGGGTGGATTTGACTACGACTGACAGGGACACGTTTTATGCATGTTTCAGAGGGGCAGCTGTACGCGGCGACGGTGGCCGATTTCTCTGGTGGCGAGCCGCTGATTCACAGGGACAAGATCCGCACCGAGCGCTCGGATTTGAACCAGCTGAACGGTAATGGAACTCGCGCAAATTGCATTAGAATATTCGTGCACGAGACGCGTACAACGGTGGAATTTTATCGTGCGCAGGGATTTTACCGCGTTTCTAAATTTCAATTAGCCGCGGATTCGATTTGTTCGTCGAGCTGGAGGTGGTTGGAAAGAGGGTTGTGGAAAGGGTTGTAGAAGAGAATTTGAGAATTATTACGATTTTGGATCACGATATGTACAATCATAGGAGGAGTCTGAAATTTTTTTGAAAGGATGGGTGGGGGGTGATGGGGAAGAATTTGAGATATTTAGTTTTTTCAATATTAATCATTTATTCTTTGATTCGGTTTAATGTAATTCTACACGGTTTAATTGATTCAAATTTTTTCCTTTTTTTTAATAATTGACTAGCCAAACTCTAAATTATTACCATGATTCCGGTAACGTTATGCAAATTATTAAAAATATTAAACGATCGTAACCTTGTCGTTCAATTAATGAACGAGTCAAAATAACCACAATCCAGATGTACGGAACAGCAATCCATTTGACTCTAAAATATTGATAGAGAGCGCGTAACCATAATATTGATTTTCAATGCTAGAAAATGATTTTTCCACCAGCTATTTATACCCAAATTGCCGTTCGGTGAATTGAAATATTCGATATTTATTTAATCGACGTTTTAACGGCTATGTTTGGAAAACCGATCGAAAACGTATGTACATACAACAATTTCCACGCCACATTCGAATCTCTCTATCGTGCCATCACATCCGTATAAAATTTTACGACATCGTCGCACGTGAAAAATTATCGCTTATTTTATTTGTTTTACACCTCGTGTATAATGGACGATACTAACATAAATATAAGAAGATTTTGCATAAATTACACGCTTTACTTTTGCATTTGCATCTTTCTCCTTTTTTTTCTCTATTTTTTTTTTTTTTTTTTTTTTTTTTTTTTTTTTTTTTTTTTTTTTTTATCAACGTTTATCCTCCTATTCTTTCTCCGGTAAATTTCCAAATATTATTTATCGGCTGATCACGAGTTATCGGCTGACGCGGGTTTTTTGTATAAATTGCATAATCCGTTTAATGCTTGCGGAATTTTTGATCGATCGCAATTTCAACGGGGGTGTAGGCGATCCTCCCGTTGGCAATTTATCATACTGGCCGCTCTTTCGAAATTACCAAGTTATTGGAAGATCCATCTATAGCCCCGAAACGAACGGATAATTTCGTTTGCGTCGTAAAATACGTGGAAATCGAACGAGAGATATAATTAGAAATAGGAGAAGGAGAAATGTTGGAGGAAAGTATTATAAGGTTGTCTCAAAAGTTTCTTTTCAATTTTTTTTCTTTTTTTTTTTCCTATCTCCAGATCTCTCTCGTTTTTCTAGAATTTTTATTCTTATCCTTTTTAGATTAACGATGGAGATGGATTGGATTCTCATTGTTGGAGTGTATGCTGGAACTTTTGTATCCCTTCAAAATGATTTATTCGTAAAATATTTAATTAATGACGTTCAAAGAAAATTCGATTTCGTTTATGAAAAATTATCGTAATTGATTATTTAATTAACTTGTTAAAACTTGTTAATATTATTGAAATTTTGTGAGGAAAGAAATTGAATCAGTATGTTCTGATATTAATAAAAAAAAAAAGAAAAAGGAAAAGAAAGAAAAGAAGTTTGAAACAATTTAATACTTTATGGAGATGAATAAATAGCAGAGAATTTAAATTAGAGAAGTGATTTTTTTGTAACAGATTCAAATTTTGTTATTTCAGGTCCGAACTTCGTCAGTTCGTTTGCATACGAAGATTATGTCTTTTTCTTTTATCGAGAAACAGCTGTCGAGTACATGAATTGTGGAAAGGTAAGATTTGATTAGAAGTATATTATATTATATATTTATCTTGAAAAAATATTTTACAATAAGAATTTTATTTAATCCTCTTCCTTATTTATTTTAAATATTTTTCCACTTTTATGAAATTTAAATTATTTTTATTTGCATTAGAAAATAACAATAATATTTTGGTCATTGCTTTAAAGATTTCCTAGTATTAAAACATTAATAAAAGTTTTAAAAAAGAATTTCAAATTCATCAATAGAACTTAAAAAAATTCTCAACTCTCTTAAACACTTCAAGCTTTCTTAAATAAATTATCTCACAAACAAAATACCTATCCCATCAATATATAATCATATAATCTTCAAACCAACAAATTATCAATAAATAATCGTCTTTTTTAAATAATCAACAAAAATGCAATACATCATTCTACCACACAATCCACAACCTATTTTCCCAATCCATTCTCCTCGCATCCTCAAATTTTCACGCGCCAAGTCTTTCACCCTTAACCCCACTCCTCTCTCCCCTTCTCCCCAACCTCACAAAGTAACCGAGCATAATAGCTCGTACGCAGGTTGGAGAAGCAAAGACGGTCCCGTCAAAGGGCAGGAAAATATCGAAGGATTGTTCGAAAGGTTCGTGCACATTTGTGTTTTAGGCGGTGTACTCGCGAGTCGGTAGAGTGTGCCAGCACGACAAGGGCGGACCTCATGCGTTCAACGACAGATGGACGAGCTTCCTGAAAGCGAGGCTCAACTGTTCCGTGCCCGGCGAATACCCTTTCTATTTCAATGAAATACGTGAGTACGCCTGTGCACATGTACACATATCGTGTGTATATACACGTATGTATATAAATATATATATATATATACACAGCCATAAGTTCGCCACGCTATGACGTTTGCCGAGAACCCTCGTCGAGTGCACTCTCCGGACCCTGTGTACCGGACAGAGGGGTTGGCCTGACCCGGTGCACTAACCTTGCAGACTTATCGAGTAGGATTGGGCCAATTTTGCGAACAAACTGGACCGAGAAATTTATCGTTTATCCCGTGAATTTTTATTTTTATCGCTCTATTTGATAGAGACGTGGGAAAGTATATTTTTGGAAATTTTGATTTAAGTTTTTTAAGAAAAGTTGAAATTTGTAATATTTTCAGTATTCATAATTGATTTAGATTTCTTGTGAAATGAATTTTACAAGATTAAGATAAAATTTTGAGTAAATATTTCGTTTTTGGTGATATGGATTCAAATTGGAATAGTAAAATTGGAAATATAGTAAAATTGGAATTAGAATTAAGTTATTTTCAAAAGATACTCATATGTTTCGTATATTTGAGGTATTTTTCTTGAATTGAATTTAAAGAAATATATTTAAAATGAGAATAATGAAATTAGATATATTACAATTACAATCGACGTAAGAAGAAAAATTGTGAAGTTAATTAGTAAAATACTTAAAATTAAATTTCGTTGAAGAAGGATTCAACATTTCTGCCTCAGGGGTACATAGTTACGAAGAATGATCTTCGTAACTGGAAAGGTTTAGCAATGTAATCTCTAAATAGAGATCAAATTTTGGCTAAAAGCAAGGCGAATGTGTGCATAGGCTAATTGGGCTGGAGTCCAAGCTCCAAATTGTCTAACAACTCTCAAGGATCATGCTCTCCAATTTTGTATCCCTTGTACACGATTCACGTATAATGCAACTTGATTTTAGAAGTTTCATTATGTTTCTGTTATTCACCTCCGTTACGAGAAAAACGGACTAACTCGAAAATTTCACTGTTTAGCATTTCAAATAATACATCGTATAATATAATCTGTTAAATCTGTAAAAGCTCTTTTATTCGATATTTTTAACCAAAGTTTTACTGAACTCTCTCTATTCAATATTAAAAATATTTATTAAAATAAATAACAACTCCAGATAGATAGTTTTAAAAATTAAAAAGAAAACGTGATTAAATTATTTCAAAATTTATTATAAATTATTACATTGAACGAAAAAAAAATTATTTGAAAATTATAAAATTATAAAGAATGATAAGAAACAATAATTAATCAGATGGTTAACAATATAAAAATTTTATTGCGTTATTTATAAATTTATTTATTATTTCTTCCATTTTCTTCAACAATCTGTCCAAAAAAAAAATATTCAACAATCAAATCTTTACAAATCTCAATACAAAAGAAAAAAAAATTAAAACGTTACAATTATTCGATAACGTTCAAAAACTTTCACGAGAATCTCTTCAAACGATGCTTGATTCATAAACCAAGAAAAATCTCAATCCCTTTACCAACTTCATAAAATCCCAACTCGTTTATTCTTCATTCCAACGTCAATACGTCTGAGTAATTGCCAGCCGGTAATTTCGAGAAATGCAACGTAAATTGGCGAAAAGAAGAAAAAGAAAATAGAGAGCAGGCAGGCTTCCCTCCCGGTTATAAATATCCTCCAAGATAAGACGCCTTCGATATTCCTTACGGGGGCTTACCAGAAATCCATTCGGCTTGATCTCTCTTTCTCTCAACCTCTCTATCTGGCTGTGTATCAACGGACGCGCCCGTGTAATTCTTCTTCTGGAGCACGTTTTATCCGCGCCGATCGTTTCGAACGCCACCCTTAAAAAGAAAGAAAGAGAGCGAGTGAGTGAGAGAAAGAGAGAGAGAGAGAGAGAAAAAGGGAGAAGTACACAACGATCGTGGTGCGCAATTATGACTTAACGATAAGGTGACGAGCAAATGGATTTGATTTCCTTACTCGGCCCACCAACCGCGTCCAACTCGGTTCAATTTCCATTATGTTCGTCCCACCCCCTTACTCCACCCCCTTTCGCTCTTTTCTTCGTCTTCGTTTCTGCTCAGCGATTTTCCATTGCTGACCCACCGATTTCCTACAGCGGCCAAACTAGTTTTCCTTATCACCGCCACTTATTACATTATCATTCCTTCGTCCCGCGTTTTATAGGGCTCCTCGGCCATCCCTAATATCTTTCTGCTGCGTCACGCGAATAACAATTGAACGATTTTTCTTCAGCTTCGATTACGCTCGGCCAAAGTCTCATTTTCGTTACGACGGTAATGGTGGTGGTGATGGTGGTGGTGATGGTGGAGGTGGTTTCAGAGAGTTGATTCCGTTTTGCTCTTATCGTTAAGGGAGAATGTATCTGTAAAGAGAGTTTGCTGTGCGGGGAGATTGTTTGGCAAAAAAGCGATCGATTTAAATGAGAATTTCTCTCGGGGATCGATACATTGGGGATGAAATAGATGGAAAATGTTGGAATGAGGGGAAAAAAGGATATGAATCGTGATTCTCTCTCTCTCTTTCTCTCTCTTTTTTCTCGTGGAGAATAAATATGTAGGTATTTGGATTTGTAAATGTAAATATTGAAAGTGTTTGATGCTGTATTTCATTTTCAAAACAGTGTGATTAGTAATATAATAAATTTTTAATGGAAATTATTTGAATTTTAAATAAGAGGTTATTGCATTTTTAATAGTTTGAATGAATGTTTATCCAAAGTTTTGTCGAGCAGAAAATTTCACAAGTTTCTAATAAAATAATTTTTATTTTAATTATAGAGATTAACATTAAGAAAGTTTTAAAAAGTGCTAGAATTAAAAGAACATGATAAATAAAAGTGATAAATAATGAAAATTGTATATTGTATTAATTATCAAGTATTATATTACGGGTCATAAGTATATTTTAATCGATTTTTCGACATTTAATATTACCGGCATTTTGGCAAAGTGTGGCAATTAACTGCACATTAATAACTGGGAGCAGTACTTACTAGCTTCTAATGGAGTCGGTAGATCGTAAATTCAAATTATCTATCAAAAACGTTACCTAACACATTACAATTAAATACGCGATTTATCGTGTCAATGCTTAAATTAATTGCGATAATATTAATTGCGATACCGCACATTTCGCAAATTATCACAGCAAAATTAATTGAAATAAAATACGAAATTCCATTACATTCGTCCAACGCACTTTTGCCAAATAATTTTTCACCAATAATATATTGTATCTTTTATGAATGTGCTATTCAAAATTTTAGCAATTCTAAATATTATGTTGCAACAAAAATTTTTATTCCAAAGACAATTAAATTTATTTATAACATTTAATGTAATGTAACAATATAATACTATAATATTCAAATATATTAGATTGTTGTAAACATAATGAACGTCAAATTTGAATGTTTTCTTGTACAAGTTTAAAAATTCAACATAAAGAAGTTATTGATAAAATTTTCAAAAGAACTGAACAAATAATCTTCTTAATCAATAATCAATGAATCGTAATAATCTTGCTTTTCAATGTATCAAATATATTAATCAAATTGTAATTAATAACATTTTCTATGAAATCATAAATATCAAAATTCTCATACTAAGAATTCTAACTGAATGAATCTAAAACTTTTTGCATCGCAAAATGGGTCAAAATACACCAAATATATCTCCACTTCGATCCGAATGCAGCCAATGCACGAATTGCATCCATATATATTAGCAACATTATACAATTTCACACACAATGTAAAATCCCATGAATGCAAGAGATTCTTTAACAGAAATCGATATAACGCGGCATAAGTGTGCGCACAATGGTCAGTGTCAATCGACAAAGCGGATAGAATGGCCCTCGTCAGATATTGGCCCCCGTGCATTACCGGAAAGGTTAGGGTGGGTATCGCAACGTTTCCGCCGCGCGAAGGGCAACCGAAGCGGATAAAGCTTTCATTTTCGATAGCCACTCGTGCGGATATCTCGTGTCATAAACAAAGTTTTTAATCAACGAATTTTCAAAATCTCACCCACGAAACAGGTCAAGAGTCAATTTAACGGTGGGATCGTTTGTTGCACATTGGTACACTCTTGTGCATAAATTTTTGGATTTCTTCTAATTTTGAGCACAATGTTCGTTTATTGGAATTTTAATCGATTTAATCAATGTTTTGTAATGGTTTCATTGTTGTAGGAAAAGAAGAGATATAATTTTATAAATGTGTTGATTGAGTTAATTGTTTGTTGAACTTTTTAATATTTTTTGTAAATATTTACATATTGTTTAATATTTTCCTTCGATAATTTTTATTTCAATATTATATATAAAATTTGGAATGATAAGAATAATTTTTTAAAGTTTTCTTTATGATAAAAAAATTTGTTTTCATTGCAATAAAAAAAAGTGAATTATCAAATTATATAATTACATATTTTGCGAGATTCTCGTTAATATAATACGGTAATAAAATAATATGGATTTTTTTTGTCATTTATGCAAGATAAAATTGGATTTTCAACTATATTAATTAACTATTTATTTGAAAGTACAAAAGAAGAAAATGAAATTTAACAAAATTTTTAATTTTCAATTTTTTATTTCCTTTTTTAAATATCTTTGAGTATCTTTTTTGAATAGTATTTCAATGGAAATGGAACTGATTACACATCTAGTGAAAAAGTTTATTCCGATGCTGATCAAAAAATATCAAAAAACATGGAACAATAGGAGCACTAGATGTCCGATACATTGATACCTGTTTTATTTCTCTTTTAACGAGTTCTCCACGAACGTCAATAATATTGTATAAAAATACGCTGTCAAATACAATTGCAACATGTAATACAAACGTACATTTTAATTTCCAATTATCAAATAATTAAGCTTTCGTGCATTGGAATTCCTCTAATGAAATATTGCTCATTTTATTATAAACCGAACTTCGTCAAAAATATATTTGATTTATTCCCAAATATCGTTTATGCGCTTTTTTAATATTTTATTTTTAATTACATTCAATTATCGTGATAAAAAAGGCTTATAACATTCAATGAAAGGAGTGAAAGTATCTTTTCCATATGAGAACTACATCAATTTTTAAAATACATAAAATAAAAAGATTATTATTATATAATCGAAATATCATTCGACAAATCCCAAAAAATAAAAAATATTCACCGATGATCTCCATGAAGAGTTACATTAAAAAAAATATAACAAAAACTTTTCACAAA
>NW_006263829.1:125397-126460 GCF_000469605.1 Apis dorsata | reverse complement strand
AAATTTTCAAAAAAAAAAAAAAAAAAAAAAAAAAAAAGAAAGAAACGATATGAAAAGTAATTCATTGTCAAATATATTCAAAAACAAGAATCTATCTAACTTTACCATAAAGACATCGAATGAAACATAGAAACGAGATCATAAAAAAAATCCGAGTAATTCGCGGGAAAAAAATCAAATTTTTAAATCAAAGATTCGTCACAAGATTCAAAAATGAACGAATCCCCACAGAGTTAAGAAAAACTTGTCAAACTCGCATCATTTCGACATGCATGCTGCCCTCTTTCTTTTTCTCCATCAATTCACGACCACGCTCGAGAAATCATCATGTCTCTCCCTGTCTCTCCCTGTCTCTCCTTGTCTCTCCCTGTCTCTCCTTGTCTCTCCCTATCTCTTCCTGTCTCTCCCTGTCTCTCCTCGTCTCTTCCCGTCTCTCCCCGTCTCTCCCCGTCTCTCCCCGTCTCTCCCCGTCTCTCCCCGTCTCTCCCCGTCTCTCCCCGTCTCTCCCCGTCTCTCCCCGTCTCTCCCCGTCTCTCCCCGTCTCTCCCCGTCTCTCCCCGTCTCTCCCCGTCTCTCCCCGTCTCTCCCCGTCTCTCCCCGTCTCTCCCCGTCTCTCCCCGTCTCTCCCCGTCTCTCCCCGTCTCTCCCCGTCTCTCCCCGTCTCTCCCCGTCTCTCCCCGTCTCTCCCCGTCTCTCCCCGTCTCTCCCCGTCTCTCCCCGTCTCTCCCCGTCTCTCCCCGTCTCTCCTCGTCTCTCCGCCATTCTAGGCATTCATTGCCGCGTTTTCAGCGATTTTCTATGCGCGCACGCGCACGCTTATATACTTCGTCACTCGATAAGTCGACTTGCTTATGGAGCAGCGACGAAATGAACCGGCACCAGCCTCGAGTGAGGAACACAATGGCCGCGTTCCGCGCGCCGTCGACCCGCAGGATCGAACCGAAACTGTTGGACACGCCGCGACTACATAGAGAGATAGAGAGCCGAAAAAAGAGAGAGAGAAAGAGAGAGAGGAGAGCATGGTTCTCGTATAAACGTAGAATATTGTCGCCGCACATCGAAC
>NW_006263829.1:119448-125355 GCF_000469605.1 Apis dorsata | reverse complement strand
GGGGGATATGGACGGATAGATGGATAAAGGTTCGCGGGGGGAGGGGGAATAAACCACCGTGGGAGGGGGTGGAAAGGGGAACAGCTGGCGGGTGGAAACGACTACGAGTAAGCGGCTACGAGATGCTTTGGGTAGAGGAGATAGATTGGCTGTATAAGTCGTTGATGAAGTTGGTCGGTTTGGGTTGGTTTGGTTATACATGGCGGTTTGGTGGGATGGGTCGACTAAGGGATTGGGATGGATAGCAGGATTTTCGGTTTTTCGGGTTGAATTTCCTTTCGAATGGGGAAGAGGTGGTTGCTTCTGAGAGGAGGGAAGCTTTTGTTTTTTTTTTTCTTTGATAAAGGGGATGTTAAAGGATCCCCGTTGTTGCGATGGATAGTGCTCTTAATTGGTGAATTTTTTAAATTTGTCGGAAGAAAAGATTAATGGAAGGAAAAACTTGTATTCCTTGTATTCGAAGTTTTGTTCGAAATTTTGTAATTAAAAGATAATTAAAAGGAATTTATAGAATGAATGGACGTTGCGAGATTTTGTTAATTCGTTGTTTTCCTCATTTTCTAGTATTTTTAAGATAATTCTTTGAATGAAAGCCAAATTTTCTATTTTGCTTCGAGCTTATTATTTTTTAAGGATTAAATATTAAGATATAATTGAACTATAAATTGAAGATTGAAATAGATATACTTTTTTATTTTTCTAATTTTAAGTTTTTTTTTTTTGAGATATTCATCATTCTATAAATCGTTTAAAAATTATAAAATTATATAAATATTATAATTATATTCATGACGTTTTAAAATATTTATGATTGCATTTTTGTTTAAAAAAATCCACCAAGTTAATAGATATTGTATTGCGGTTCGTGGAGCTGAAAACAAGTAATAAAAAATATAAGCGAGTAAGGAAAAGGAATATCAACTAGGGAGAATGTAAACATTTAAAATTTTCACATCAAAGGTATTACATACTTCAGGCATTCTTGAAATTAACATAAGGGCATTTTCTGCTGCTAGCATAGTCTAGAAAGAAAATGAGCAGAAAGAAAATAGCTCCGATTCTCTGTGTATATGATTCTTTGCGATTGTATCATCTCTCCTTTCAAGGGATTTTAAAGGATTCTTTATTCAAATACTTGCACTATCTATTGACTCGTACAAATATTAAGGAAAATGTGAAACCAAAAGATGGTATTTTTATGAGTATTTATAAAACATTATATAATTTGAATCATTTTTACTCCAATTTATTATAGATACATATATATACTAAAATTTCAAAATGATGAATTTCGAATTTTTTATTTTTACAATTTATAATTTTGATAAAATTAATTTTTATTGGAATAAAAAAATTATTTATTCTCAGGCATAAAATTTATTAAAATGTAGATTATCAAGCTTGATCAATAATAAGAAACATTAGTTTCAATAAAAATAATTTTAAAAATTACAATCTAAAAATATTGAAACAAATAACTAAACATCTAAATTCAAAAGAATTAATTGCATAGCTCATTGGTTTCAATTAGAATTTATATCAAATAAATATACATTTATATTGAACAAAAATACAAGTAAAAACTTTTAGATACGTTTCTTCGTTATACGAATCGAATGAAAGGAAAATATATATATACAATTTCACTTTAAAGTATTTTAATGAAAATGTTTTACCGAGCAGTCTCGATGAGAAGTTTATCTAAAGAATCATTGGATTTTCATGAACAAAATTTCAACTTTATACCGCTTCCAGTCCACTTAATTCTTCAATATGGATCACGTCGAGTTGAGTTTCACTCGCGGCCAGAAATTCGAAACTTTCGTTCTTCTTTGCGTTTTCGTATCACGTATACACGGTAGAAAGTTTTTAATAACTCATGTTTTAATCGACTATCCGCCAACTTATCAGATCTTAATAAACTTCGAAAAATATTTAAAATAAGGTATTTTTGTATAAAGTTGAACCAATATTAACATTTTAATTAAGCAATATACATATCATATCAAGATAGAACAAGAAAAATATTCAATTTTTTTCTAATAAAATAAACAGAACTTACCTCTAATTTTCTAAATTTCATTTTTCTTAATCTAGATATTTCAAATTATATATCTAGTTCAAATTTCTTCATGAATAATCAAAATAAATTTATTTTCTTCTTAAAAAGAAGATTATTCTCAATTTCTTTAACAAGATTATTCTCAAGTTCTTCAACAAGAATTTCAAAAATTAATTTTCTTATGTATAGATTTAACATTTAAATTAACGAATCAAAATTTTTTTATAATAATTGTATCTTTACGATTAATCATTGTAACTCTTATCATCAAAAATTAATATTTACAAAACGCGATATTATTCGAACGCAGTAGCTTATCAATCAACCGATTGTCATTGCTGCATAATAATTAGATGCCAGGTATGCCAAGCCCATATTGATTTTGTTATTGATTGAAAATTTTCAAACGTTCAAGAATTCGCGCTACTTTCAACGATATCCCTGAACTCATTCCAATAATGTTACATTTGGTTACCGTCACCTTGCAACGTAATAATAACGTTGGCAATTGAAAGAAAAATGTGGACACGGTTGACAAGCCAATCGTTGTACATTCGTTTCTCCTAGAATCATTACGATAGATAAATTCACGATAAATGGGGCAATGTCAGTTTATTATTCCAATACTACCTATTTCTGTTGCAAACGTTTGAAGTATGAACGTAATCGATATCCAACTTCGAAATTACTACTATTCCTTGCACGCAATTCCATTCACCATTTTACTTTCAATACTTTCGAAATCTTCGCATAATTGAAGAATTCGTACAATAGGAGAATGATAAATTGAAAAAAAAATTTTTAATTAATATTCAAATTTTTGTACCATTAATTACTCTTCTATTTTTATTCTTCAATCAATTTTAAAATATAATACTTCTTAATGTTTAAATCGATTTCAGCAGTCGGAAAATTTAATACAATATTTTCTCCAAAAATTAATAGCGAAAAGTGATCTCTTCTCCTATTCTTAAATTACTACGTATAATCGAACACTTCATATACGTCGCAAAAGACTATTTACTATTATGATCGAGCATGGAAATAGGTTGAAACTCGAAATATGTTTATGTATACATCGACTTCGAAATTTCCAAAATAAACTTTCCGTTTCAGTTCTAACGTAGATTTCACGCAATCACCTTTAACTCGCCATTGTTATTAAACTTTACATCATTCATCGAGCCGATCCATCAGTCGCCTAATTATCGCTTGTCGATTTTTAATCGTCGTTAAGAGATCCATATTCCCCGATGTAACGAGGTCACAAATAATAAATGATCCATCGTCATTGGAAACCGAAAAGTCGAGGGAGGAGATTAAATTCTCAGCAAACGACAAGAGATCAGTTATATATATAAAAGTATCTAACGGATAAAATCGCACGAGAATAATACGTTTCCCGAGGCACGAAAATATTATTCGTTCAAGAATCGGGAAACTAATGAGCAGCGGTGTCAGGTGGCTTCCGGTTGAATGGAAGAGATAGTTCTAAAAAATATTTTAAAAAGTCTTTCTATTCTGCTATGAATCGAGACATTTTTTTTTTTTTTTTTTTGTAATATATTTATGGATTTATTAATACGAAGAATACGTACAAAATGGAAAGAGGTAAAAATGGCAGGGAAATTTATGATTCTTAAGTGTCTAGGTGAGAAAAGGAAGCAGATAATGGATGATAATGCTTATAAGAGACTGGAGATCAAGTATACAGCAGTCCATTACGGTTATATTTTGTTCTTGAAAAGATTATGGATATTTATGCATTTATGCAAAATTTGAATGTGCAAAAATTTGCAGAATATATATAAAAAAAAGCACAAAATATCCAAAGGGTAGTACAGAAAAAGAATGAAGCAAGTTTCTATGTAAATTCTATTTTTCTTTTCTTTAATAATGTTAATAAAAATTTGATTTTGCATAAATTCGATTAATAAGTTGTGCGTTATCAAAATCGACAATAATTTTACGTGAAATATTATTAAGCATGTGGAGTATAATGAATATAAAGCAATTTTTTTTTATAGGAATATAAAAAAGAGTAAACAATTTAACAATATGATGCTAATTTACGAATTTCCTTATTTCGAATTCTAGAAAAATTTTTGCATTTTTACTTTGAATTTTCAAACTATTCTAATTAATGGAATAATAATATTACAGCGAATCAAATATAATAAATTTATGCAATACCAAATAAATTCATCTAATTAACGATCATTGATCCGGAACACGAACGTTATTTAAATATCAAATCACTTCAAGACACATGCCGGTATAATTATATCATTTGATTTTTAACTATTTACATCGAAACATTAAAATTTATCCTTCAACAAAGATCGATACAAGAAGACCTCGATTTTAATAATCGTATCATGAGATTGCTTGTCAGAAAATTATGGCAAAAAGGTTAACCAAACTTCTTCGTTATCCGGATAAAATTGGTCGAACAAGGTCTAATCTCCGCGACACGATAGATAAAATAAAGAGATCGTTGCATGCAAAGTAGTTGTAATCTTTGATTCTTTATTAATCGTAATTCGCAGCGAGATCGAGCAATATACATAGATATTCAACGATCGTTTCTTGCCAAAGAATTCGATATGTTCCGAGAAAATTTCGGTCCTTAATGAAACGCCTCCATAAAGGGAAATAGGAGATCAGGGAGGAAATTCGGGACGATATTTGGCGACCATCTATTGGTAATACCATATTTCGAATATCTTGGCCCGTTTAGCTTATAGATATATTTTTTTTACGAATAAATGCAACGAAAGAGTGGTTTAATATCCTCGTTTTATTTTTTAAAAAAATTATTGAAAGAAGATTGGAATCGTTAGAACTAATAATTAGTTTTGAATTAATTTGTAATAAATTAATCTGTGACACGTTTTAGCACTTATTTAAACAAGCATTAGTTCCGGAGAAAAAAATAGAACAAGCTCTCCTTGAAGTAAGAATATTAATGGCACTTTCAATTTTAATTATCAATTTTATTATTTGATTTTTATTAAAAATTAAAGTTATTTATGTTTGTTGAATATTAATTTTTTTTTTTAATGTCATATATAATATAAAAGTTTCGATGTTTATTATAATTTTTACGTAACGAATGATGGTATTAATATTAGCAATAATATTAATGAAGGCGAAACACATTAGCAGCCAAAATTTCTTTGTACTAAATTCAACGAAATATCAATTTATTGTGTAATTTAATCCTTTATGGGAACATAGTAGCTACGTAATTGTTATTTGCATCATTAGTGGAATTGTTCTCCTTTGTTTCGTAATATCAAATTATTGTCGTAACGTAGATAATGATACAAATATAATATGAGTAGAGAAAAAATGGTTAATACTATCCGAATTCATATCTAATATTCATTAATATTTTTTAATAGATGAGTATACAATCGCATTATATAAATTTCCTCTTTTTAAAGAATTAAATACGAGGAAAAAATGTTCTCTTATAAATTAATCAATTATCAGAACTCGAAAAATTACAATTTTGTAAATAAAATTAAAAGAAACTCAAAACAAGTAATTAGAAAAATAAGTTTTGAAGATAAATATTCTTGCAACTTTTCATAGTAATAAATTTCCAACTTATTTTGATCAAAGAACTTTTTAATAAAATCAATTTAGAACCTCGAATTTACCATTATAAGATTATTGTAAATAATATTCTTTCAGAAGTAAAGATATTTATTGGATAATTTATCTTGAAACTCGATTAAACTTCATTAAAACTAGGAAAAGTTTAAATCGCTGTAATTCCGAGGATAGTGACTTCCGGTCAACGAATAAGAGATAATTGGAAGCGCGAAACTTTATCC
>NW_006263829.1:95220-119239 GCF_000469605.1 Apis dorsata | reverse complement strand
AACGCTTTTTCATTTATCCCGATACGACTTCCGGTTCCCGAGATATCGTCGTGCAAAGAAAAGCGTAATTTTTAATCGTTTATTATCTTCGTCCTTGTCGCTTACTCGGACCTCT
Source organism: Apis dorsata (assembly GCF_000469605.1). Lineage (NCBI taxonomy): Eukaryota > Metazoa > Arthropoda > Insecta > Hymenoptera > Apidae > Apis > Apis dorsata. The sequence continues at coordinate 119,124 of NW_006263829.1, read as the reverse complement.
CGCTCGCACCTCGTCTCACTGATCTATCCCAAACTGCAGACAAGCGACAGACGCGATTCCTGGAAAAGCATAGTAAAGCATTTCCAAGAAAAATAAGTAGGTCAGTGGGTCGCTGGCTCATTCATAATCTCTGCAATGTATTAAATGCTATGGATACTTTGAATCTTTATATCTCAACAACCGATTGAGATATTGGGATAATTCAAAAAGTAAATTCAATGGCATGGTTTTCTCTATATTTTGAACAGGATTTGATAACAAAATTTCTATGAAAAATCGAAATATGGGAATCTATGTGAATATAATGATCTGTGATATAAAATATATATATATATAATTTAATATACGATTTATACAATGTTTGATATATTTTTTATTATTATTAGTATCGGTTGAATAATTGAACAGATTTTAATTATGTAAAAATTCATATACGTTATACGTTTTTATATTTAATCATGGAATATAAACAAACACAAAATGGAACAAAAATATTGTAAAATGGAGACAGAAGAGTATCTCGCTTTGCCAGGAATCATTACAATAATCAAAAAATATTTTATCGCAATCCTCGAATATTTGTCTCGCCATTTCAAAAAATTCAATCAGTTCATTCGACAATTAATAAATTTGTACTTTATATCGTATCAGTTTTGACATTGCATTTATTGAAATTAATCAGCTTCTCTTTGAAAATATGTAGAAAATAGCAGCAGTTGATCCTATGCGATATGTACCTTGATAAAAACTCTGCCCCGGGTTATATATCATCGATTTCTGTTTCATCGTGAAAACCAGTTACTTATCCGTTCGTGATGTTATTATATCAAAAAGTAAAATCTTTTCTTGCTTCGAAAGAATTTCGATTTATCTCGAATTAAAGATAACAATTCGTAATATGATTGTATCGAAGATATATTTCAATTTTAATTATTTATTTCATTCGAATTATAGTTAAATAGATAGATAATTATAATACGAATATGTCTATTATTAATCATTGATTGTTATATTCTATTATTTTGAGGAGTTAAATTATAATTATTTCGTTTTAAGTATATATAATTAGGATATTTGAGACTTTCGAATATATATTTGTAGATGTAATGAATATCTAAATATAATTATATCAATATATATTAATTGATATTTACATTCTACATATTGACCAAGATAAATTATAATTATTTATTTCGAATAAATAAGCTTTTAATTTATTAATATCCTATAATAATAATAATTATAAATGATTATATTTCTAATATTATTTATTATAAATTAAAATTCATTTACTCATCATTTGCCTCAATTGAAAATTTAAAAAAATCTCTTTTGTCTTTAAATAATAACTTTTCATACTTTTATCCTTCGAATGCTTCTTTTGAAGTCGAAACAATGGTGAGAATCGTTTGAACAAAAATCCTTAGTTCTTGGTATACGAGTCGTGAAGTTCATCATATAACGTATACGAGCTGTATTCGTTTTTCTTGGCGACACAACTTTTCGGAAACATCGAGCTCTCCGTGACGTGTAATACGCTTATTTGAATTTACTTGGCCAAAAGTTTCTTGTCCTGAAACTTGCTGTGCTCAAGCTATTTCTACTTTTGGTTGCATTTAAAATCAAATAAATTTTGTTTTCTTTTCTTTTTTTTTTTAATTCCAAGATTTTTTTTTATGTAAATCAAAACAAACTTTATGAATATAATATTATAATTTGATTTAAATATTCTAATTCGTTATAAGATTACAAATAATTCTGAATAGAATTATAATTTAGCATTCAATTTAATAATTGATATTCTATGTGATAGAAATTGATTAATATTTCATATAAATTAAAAATAATTTCTAGATTATATATTTTAATATATAATTAATAATCATATGAACAAGATTTCATATATTTGTAGAATTTTATACAAATCTTACTTACTAATCTAATAGTGAGAAAAATAATCTATGTAATCTTTTGTTGTTAATTACAATCATCTTGGAAATAATAATTACATGTTCCTCGATGATTCACTAGAGACTTTGAAACTGATACTTCCTGTAACAAAATAGTATCACGAAACGCTCCATAATATCCTTAATCAATACGTAATTATCGCGTCTAATGCACATGATGTATTATGGGTCAACGATAACCCACGCGATGTAATTATAACTTATGAAAGTAGCCATGTTCTGAACAACTCCATTAATTTTATCCGTGTTTACTATATTTACGTGTAAAATATCTCAGAACAAATTTTATTATTTCTTGATTAAATGTTTTGTTTTTAATTGAAAATTTCTTATTCCAAATAGTATTTGAGAAATTTCGAGAAAATTAGAATCTTAAATAATTTTATTTTAATAAATTTTTATTTTACTTCACTGTTTTTAATTTATAATTGCTATTAAATTGAATCATGATTCACGATGAATTAATGCAAATGTTTCAGGAAATTTATTGTTCGAAAATCTTTATTCATATATATTTCTTTATTTTCATAATTTGAAAAATTAATTTTAGCATTTATTTTTACGTTGAAAATGAAATTTAATTTAGAATTTATTTTAAGTTTAATCGTGTTCTTGATAAAATAAAGAAAAATTTTTATAAAGGAATATATTGATAAAAATATGTATCAAATATCTTATTCTAAGTGTTAAGAAAAGTTTTAAAAATGAGTCCAATTTTAAATTTAAGCTTCTACATGATAAAGCAAGATTACTTTTAATTATTAATTACACCGATTTCAGGAAATTATTTCCTGAATTTCTTTATAAAGACCGATCTTTTAGAAACGAATGAGGTTAATTAAATATTTGCTTTAGGAAGACGACTTCCTCTGCTTTCTCTAGTCGTTTCATCATACACACGAAATCAGTAATGATCATGTCTTTCCTGCAATTTATATTTTGATTTAGAGATGTGCATGTACAAAAATTGATATTGATTAACAGTTTCTATTAATTCTATTTTTAACAAGTTAATTATGAAAGGTAATCTTTCGCTATCAAAAGTCATGAATAGCAAAAGAGAAATTTTGCTTCCACGTTTCATTCAACTTTAATGTACATCGCCGTAGTTTATTAAAGTAAGAAGCAGACTGTCTCGTAAACACGTTGTTTTGCAATGCTATGTCTAGTGGAAGGAAGAGGAGTTTCGAGAATAATTACTCACGATCGTGTCAGTCGTGTTAAATTACTTCATCGTAATTACTTTGAGACTAGATATTGACTCGGCACGATAAAAGCTGATATATTTGAAAAATTCGATGTGGATGAATTTGTTAAAAAAAGAATTAATATGATTCGTATAGATATATTTTTAAAAGAAAATGTTTGAAATTAGAAAGAAATTGGAAATTATTGACTAAAGAATTAAGATTTTTTTCATAAACTTCTTCTTAATACCACATACTTTAATACATTAATAAAATGTATTTTTATATTGTGATTTTTAATTTAGAAAGATATCAATGTATAATGATACAATTATTATATAAATTTTCAAATAAAAATTCATGAAAATATTCTTAAATTACCATTATAAGAATGATATAATTATAAATATTAATACGATGCAATGTTTGCATAGTTATAATTTATGTAACAGAAACAACAACACGTTATATTATATCTACATAATATTAATTCAATGCTTCATTAAATTTACATATAGTCAAGGATAAGTAAACCTTATTCCGGCATAGTACAATGCATTTCGCGACCTAATCACTTTTAAAATATTCACCTTTTTAAGTTAAAAGCGAAAAGCATTTTCGCAATTACATGCAGCATAGTAGTTAATAATATGGTAGCAATTTAACGAAACTAAATTTATACATAGTCAAAAGTGCAGAATAATTTTCAATGAAACACGTTCATTTATAAAATATCGAGCATTTCATATTTTCAATCATTTTAATTTTATTCTTATTTCTTTTTTTCATTTCATCTGGCAACAAAGTTTTAAAAAATTTTGCAGTAATATTATTCAAGTTGTAGTTTCTTTCAAATAGATAACCTTCTAAAAATTCATCAAAAAATAAAATGTGAATAAATGAAAAATAATATAAATAGATTTTAAAATATTCTTTTAAACAATTAGATAAAATTTACGTTAAAAATTCTCAATCTCTAAAAAGAAAATAAATGTAATTTCTTTATTTCAAAAAATGCAATTTTTCACTATTTTAATCCAATCTTTCTTACATACCTCTCTCTTTTGAAAAGATTATATATAAGTAGGATAAATTTCCAGAGTTCAAATGTTAGATATCTTAACACGAGTTTCCAGAAAGATCTGAAACTTCTTAGAATATTTTTATCCCTCTTCCAAGATTCTATTAGCTAACGAAAATATCCCCCTTTCTAATAATCTTGAAAGCAAGCACATCTGCATCTCCATTAAGCGAAATAATTCTAGCTGGGAAGATGAGAAAGAAGGAGAGGAAAATGCATGCATGTTTGATTCGAAAAGTTTGTCGAATGCCCGCGAAGATTTCCAAAGTTCTCCCCTCCCCGTTTATATTCGTCCCCGATGTATTGCCACGGAGAGTTTTAACATCGGCCATTCGGGCCGAGTAAAAACATTTTGTTACGTAACATTGGGGATAGAAACTCGCAGAGACATTTAGAAAGCACCGAGTTGGAAAACATATTTCGAATAGAAGTTAAACTAAAATTCAGGAAAGGAAGGAAACACACACCCGATCGAAAGTTCACAACTTTTCCTCTTACGGCGATTCGTGCATTGAATCAAATGTTTGTTTCCGGTATTACTCGTGTCCATTTTTGAAAGTGTGAAATAACTTGTTGATGTTGTACGATACTCTCAGGTTATAAAAATTCGTGTGTCAATATTTAATAATTATCCTTAATATTTGTTATATTTAATATCGTTGTTATTAGGGAAAAATACGAAATTTCATTTTTTAATCTTAGAAGATTAATATTTATTGTTATATTTAATAACTGTCGTATTTTGTATTTTATTATTTTAATATTTTATAGATAATAATTTATATTAAATGTGAAGAAGATGATATGGAAAGTATGGAATAATTACTAATATTATATTTTCATTCTATATTATATTTCGATAAATTTTCAAAATGATTTTTATTTTAAAACGATAAATATACACGATGTTACACGCAGGAATTTTAATAAAATTATATCCTAAAAACTTTTTCATAAAAGCAAATTGTTTTTTTCAAAGTTTATCGAAATTAATTGGCTATACTATAAGCTTTTGATAAAAAATTTTTCTACAAATTTTATGAAAATACATATAACTACGTCAAATAAATTTTTTATTTTATACTGTTGTTGATTTTTCGTAAATGGAACGTTATACGATATTGCAAAGGTGATTATATAATTTATTTAATTTTTCAATACAATGTTTTAGTTATATTTATTCAATTTTCATTTCACAGATAAAAATTCAAAAGCTTCATTCAGTTCATATTTTTGTATCGTATATAAAATAAAATTCAACATGGTATAGCTTTATTTATAATTTTTAAATATAAAAATTATCTTTCCTTGAATATTAACATTATCTATGTATTCTTACATGTTTAATTTTTAATACATCCATCAAAAATGAAGATAGTTTATTTTATCCACAATTATTACCATTAAAACTTTTCTCTGCACTGTTTCATGCGTCAAATTCCAGGAAGTTGTTGAAAGGCACAATCCTTTTTTACCTCTGTGTCGTATAAACGAAACATTTGGCTACCAGATGCTGATATATTTTTGGCCTTCCAGTTCATTAAACTGTTCTGATTGATTCTTTAAACACTTCATCCATTAATACTCCTATGCGATAATCAAGTTATTTATACATATTATAATAAAATTCTATTGTATATAACTTTCAATTTTTGATAAATAATTATTCAGAAAATAAATTATAGATGAATTCGTTTATAAAATCTTTAATCATTCGATAAAATTCAAATATCTGTTAAATCACACAAATTTTTTAAATATTTTTGAAACAATTTTATTCTTCTTCTTTATTATTCTATTTTAATACTTGTTAATCCAATTATTATATATATATATATGTTTTAATCATTCATTCAAACTTATATCCCTTATATAATGACTCGAAAAAAATTTTATACTCTCGAACAAAAAATATGCAACATCCATGTACAATTATTAAAATATCTGATAACTGCACACGTATAAAAATGGCCATATGTTTCTCGCAACAAAAAATTTATTCAACCTAGTCTCATGACTAGTACTCATATCCTTTTGTTAAAATCCTGTTCTCTGTAATCACGATCCTCTCCTCTGTAATTCACTCTTCTACGAAAATAACGAATTAATTAAAATTCACCGATCCATACCACCGGTCCTTAATTAAACAAAAATAGAAGCCCGAGATTAGCATCGCATTGTTGTAAAAAAAAAAAAAAAAGAAAAAAAAAAAGAAAAAAAAAAAAAAAAGAAAAAAAAAAAGAAAAAAGAAAGGGAAAAAAAATGAACGAAGAAAATTGATCGAACCCTTTTTTTTTAAAAGATACTCTCGACCTGGTAACATTGGCTCAGCCTCAACTTCGTCACCCGCCTATTCATCTAGTCGAGTGTTTTCGTGATCAAGGATCCGCAGCTTTATTAAAAGCAAGCAAGTGTATTTACTGGAAACTGCTCTCGTAAGCGCGATGGTACTTTTGAAAGAGCGAGACGCTTTCCTCTTTGACGGGAGAAACGAACAACAATTTGCACCCGGAGAAGTCGCTGCGTTTCCGGACCGTTGATCATCTTTTCAACCAACGCCTTCCCCGAATTTCCACGCCCGAATTTCTAATTACATGATTTCGCTCAACGTGAGCGACGAGGCCGCGCTCTTTTAACGGTGCAAAGACCGTTTCACACTTTCGCGCTTTACCGCGAAAATTCACTCTCGAATTCATGGCACCGCGGGGACTATTCGTCCACGTTTTCATCGTGATAAATGCGACGATAAACGCAATTGCAGATTGTTGGTGATTCTCGGCCGAGATTGAAGCCCGTGGAATTAATGCAATGTTTTCGCATTGGACCGGACTTTCGTAATAATACTTTGAATTGTAATATATAAATGTTGAATAATAATTTTGCACTAGTAACTTTTTTTTTTAAGATTCATACTTTTCTAGGGAATTTTCGTATGGATTTGTCATGTAAATCACGAGGAACTTATTTTTTTTTTTAAGGAGATTAGAAAAATTAATTTTATTTGATCTAGTTTTTTTGATTATTCATTTTTCAAATTGGAGATTTAGATATTTTTAACAACGATATATGGGTAGAAAATTATAGATAAGATTCATATTTGTTTAATTTTTGTACGGATTTTTACGGAATCAGTTTTAGAAAAAGATCAAGGAAACTAGTAGTTTTAATAACTCGTAATTAATAATTCCTTTTTTTTGTTTTAATTTAATTAGTAACTTTAAAAGCTATCATCAAAGAAAATTACATTAAAGCAAAATTTGCTTGTAATGAAATTTCATCCACGATAGCTTTTAAAGGTTAAGTAGTGAACAATGTGAAGAAGAGAGGAATTGTTATCATATTTCAATTAATTTTATATCCCATTAATCTCAAAAAAAATGTTGTTATTGCTAATATAATTGATAAATATTTGCATAATTTGTTCATTTGTTACGTATAAATTCTTGAAATATAAGTTTTGACAATTTTTTTGTATAATTTATAAAAGATATTCTGTAATCATTCTCTCAAATTAATGTAAATATTAATATTAGATTTTTCAGATTTTTTTATTTTTAATCTTCCATATAAATTTTCTATCATTATTTATATATTATTATTATTATTCTATATATTATTTCTACATAAAAAATTGGAAGCCATTATATTTTTTTCCAAGGAATTCTCGAGTTTCAAGTAAACTAATATAATTATAAATTTATAAGATCTCATCAAAATATTTTCACAAATGCATTGATAATAATAAAGAAAGAAAAACAATATTTATACATTTTTCAAAAATTTTTTATTAATCTCAAGAAAGTCATCCCAAGTTCTTTCTAAACGAGTCCCTTTTTTAAGATGGGATAACTGGGACACCACTCTTTAGCAATAACTTCCTAGTGAAATTAACTTAGTTTCAGAGAAAGTTCACTGCAAATAATAAACTCGTAAATCCTGTGCATCAAAAATTGAGAAATTTGTAAATATGATGATAACTGTTATATAAGAGTTCAGCAACGAAACTAAACTTTAAATCCGACTTCAACTAAACTCGATTTCTCGCAAGACGTAGATAAATCATCCCTGTATATCGTATTAATCCTACTTCCGGATTTTCCATCTTTTGAAGAAATTTATTAAGATTATTATTTTTTATATTTCCAAGAAAAATGTATTTAAATACATATTACATTTTAAAATCGTGAAATCAATAATTTTCAGAATATTTATTCGGAGAAATATTAATTTTCAATTAAAGAAAAGTTAAACGCAGAGTGGATTATTATACTATTACTTAAATTATTTTTGGACGGATTAATCAAATATTTTATATAATATGACATGTTTCGCTAAAATTTTTAGATTATTTTCAATATTTAATTATAATTTATAATTTATGTGTATATATATATTTATGTAAATTTTTTACATTGATGTTTGAACGATAAGTTAGTTTCTGAAATATTGAGGATGAACCAATGGACTACGCAACATTTTTACAATATTCAGACAAAATTCAAATCATTTAAAGATTAAATATATTAAATATATTATTTTATATTGATCTATGTCTCACAAAAGCAACGTTACTTTAATGCCAATATTTTCTTCTTGTCACTGTATAACCTGTATTGCAACGTTTAATTATTCAAATAAGCTTCATAACTGAACCCAAGCAATCTTGTCATCCAAAATTGAGCTTCTTTCCCAGCTCAATTTACGAGCACTTTAATGACAATAAAAAGTTCGTCATCTCTGAGAGCTACTATCTTCCGATTTTCTCCTTCTTCGCGACGAGGAGGATGTCAAGTCCATCGTTTTATTCAATGTTTTATCGAACACGAATTATCCTTTCTTCGTGCTAATGCCCCACGAAGAATGGGGCGCATTAATGGTTTTTAGCCCCGCTCGTGCGGAATTAACGAGGAGGTGACAGAAAACTTTCGCCACGTTTTCTTTCACCCGACTTCCATTCAATCTTCTCCTCAGTTGGATCACGTTTCTATAACCTTATTGTCCCTGGCTGAATTCTTAATATTAATAGCCGTCCAATGGTGTACTCCAATGCTGGCTGTGATTCAAAGGCTAACTAATCGTGTGATATATACAATTTCCAATTAATTGTGTATTTAGAAGAAATAATTATTATTTGAATAATGTAAAAAATAAGAGCTAAAGTATAATTCAATTTATTCGAAGTTTAAACTACTATCCTCGCAAAAGGGAATATTTTATATGTAAAGACAAAATTTGCATTAATCTTACCTTAAACAGTAAAAAATCGTATTATCATTTCCTCAAATGTTTCACACCTTTTCAATTTCTCAATATCATTGTTCACAATCCATTATACAAGCAAACGTCGAAATAGCATCCCCTGAAAAGAATCGTATCGCGTACAAATCCTGCAATTGCAGTTCATATCGAAAAATATAAGAAATAAGATGGGAGGGGTTAATTGTCGAAAATCGATGTTAAATGTGAAATGAGAGAAATTTATCGAACGATTTATAATCGTTCCAGAGTCGACGAGCGACGTCACGGAAGGTGTTTACGCCGGCGAACGTGCCCGATTGGTTTATGGGGTGTTCACAACCCCTGTGAATTCGATCGGGGGCTCGGCCGTCTGCGCGTTCTCTATGAAGAACGTCCTCGAAGTCTTCCAGGGTGCGTTCAAGGAGCAGGAGACCATAAACAGCAATTGGCTACGTGTACTTCCGGAAAAGGTGCCCGAGCCAAGGCCTGGTGCATGCGTGAACGACTCCAGAACGCTTCCAGACGTGACCGTAAACTTTGTGAAAGCGCACCCCCTCATGGACGACGCGGTCCAATCCTTCTTCTCATTACCTGTGATAACCAAAGTCAGCTTCAAGTAAGTTATTACGCTTTCTGGTTCACTTTATTTCATTGATTTTTGAAAAAAAATAAAGTTTCACGATATAATGTATAATATTTAAATTTTATATTATAATAAATAATATATTTATTGTTATTATTATTGTTTCTATGATAGGTGTGAAAATTTTATTTTTAGGGATTGATTATGAATTCTGTTATTCGATGATTTGATTAATTTTATTTAATTAATAATTCAATGGATGATAAATTATGTGAATTGTATTCAATAATTTTTTTAATTTTTAATTCAATATTCTTATTTATGCTTTCGTTCAATTGTATATATTATAACTTATTTTACGATAGTATGTTGTAGAAAATTTCTCGAGTAATTAAATTTCACGATCCAATTATCTTGATATATATTAATCGTTGAATATATCTAGAGCTTGGTGGAATTATAGTTGTTAGCAGTAGTAATCAGAAAGTGAACCAGACAGAAACTAACTTAATATTTAAGTCAAATATTGCCTGATAATAATTTATGGTAACTTAAGTAAGATTGCTAAATAAATAAGATTATACGAATTGGCAAAGTTGTTGAGCATTAATTTCTCTCTACAAAACAACTCGGGATAAATTATTTAGTTTCTGATACTAAAATTTGTAGAAGAATTAATCATTCTGATAATTGAATAATTAGTTGAATTAATACTTTAACTCTATACATTAACAAAAATATTTTTATATTTAAGAAAAATTATTATTAACAATTTCTAAAATTAAAATTTATATATTCTCCATAATCTTTAAAAATGTTCAAAAAACGTAATTTGAAAAAATATTATGTTCCAGCTACAGATTTACCAAAGTCGCCGTGGATCCTCAAGTGAAGGCGTTGGATGGCAAGGCCTACGACATTCTGTATGTCGGGACAGGTGAGTTACAACAATTGTGTGTACCGCAACTAACAAAAGCACGGATTTAATTATGATAATTTCATAATTATGCATAGACGACGGCCGAGTTCTCAAAGCGCTCAACACTCGTGCACCGGATTCACTGAGCAATGTTAGCCAGGTCATCGTAAGCGACGTTCAAGTGCTGAAGTATGGTAAGCAGTACTCGAAAATTTCCACGACTTTTTTTTTTTTTAATATCTAAATAAAACGCTCGGAGCTTCGTGAAATTCGACGTTCGATCGTGCATGTCCGATAAGCATCAATCCAATTACACGATGCAAAATAGGAAATTTCGAAGATGGATCTTGCATCCAAATTTTAATTTTCAAGAATTTTAATTTATGTTTCGTTCGTTTTTTTTCTTTTTTTAAGAAGAAAAAAAACAAGATGGAATTGTTCATTAAGATTTTATCATTTGAAATTAATTTTCTTAATTATATAATTTATTATTTATAGGATATTTATCAAATTTTAATAAACTTTTTTTTATTTATAGCTACATTCACAGCTTGTTCTTCACGAATTTAAAATTTAAAAGAATAATTACGAATACGTATATTATTTGAATTAAATGAAAAATATAAAAAATAATAAGAAAGAGGAAGAATATAAACATAGCTCTAAATTTTTAGAAACGAATAATTAGATATTTCAATCAATAAAATTAAAAAAATTGAATATTAATAAGATAAAAATAGATTTTCAGACAAAAAGGTATACACTTACAATTAATTTACCAAAAGAAAATAATATTTTTTTTCAATTTCTATATTATCTATACCTATAAGTAACTAAACCAAATTAATTAATATTATAATAAACACAATAGCATATAAATATTTCTTTCAATTATTGCCAAAAATAATTATACTTTTATGCAATTATTTTAATTAGTTATCTACTTTAAAAAAATAGATCTTCTTCTGAAGAAAGATTGAAAGATACTGCTTCATCCCCTTTCGCGTTTAATCCCTACACGAGAATTAAAGTGTTCAATTCCGTTCACGTGCAGGACAAGCGATCAAGGATCTGTTGGTGGTCCACCTGGCCGGCGAGGCGAGCAAGTTGGTCGTGTTTGCTGACTCCGAAATTCGCGCGGTACCACTGCACCATTGCGACGCCCCTGCGGCGGCCACCTGCGCGTCTTGCGTCGGTCTTCAGGATCCTCACTGTGCCTGGGACGCGACCAAGAATCTGTGTGTGGCCGTGTCGACGAAACTGCACGACAGCGACGCCGACAAAACCTTGTTCCAGGACATTGTGAACGGGAGACACAAAGGATGCGGCTACGAGCCAGGTAATTCTCGTTTACGTAAACTCGATTTAGTAGGGTTGAAACGTTTCGAGGCTCGATTACCGGCGATCATTATGAAACGTTATCGACCGCGCGTCTCTACCGATACTATAAAGGTCGGTATTGTCGTTCTCGCTTGGAATACCTATTCTTTTCGTTCTTCGAATGAATACATGCTGTTGGTTTCTTTCTTTTTCTTTCTTCTTCTTCTTCTTCTTTTTTCTATTTATTTTTTCTTTTTTCTTTTTTTTTTTTTTTTATTTTTCCATGAAAGAAATAGCAGACTGAGATTACTTGGCGCAATGTTGTTCAGTTGAGATTCGGTTGTTCATGTGGATCAAAGAATTGTGCGAGGATTTTTGAAATGGTAGTTTCGGAATTTAAAAATAGATGAAGGAATTGAGATTATTTATTTATTCGATGAATAAAATGTATGATTTCTTTTTTTGTATTAGTTTAATAATTATAGAAAATGATTTATATGTTTTATTATTTCTTGACTACTTAATAGTAGTAAGTTTGTGCCAAATATATGTGAATATTATGGAATTATCATGATCTTTATGATATATTAATAAATATAATTTTAAATTATCAGTATCAATTAAATGGAAAGCTAAAGAATAGACAAAAAATAAAATCTTTTTTTTTTTAAATTTTTTTTTTTAATTTTCTTTTAGATATATTAATTCTTTTACAAAAGAAAAATTCTTTCACAAGTATCTTTTATTTTATTTTTTTATTAATAAGATATTAATTGAAATAGATATATTAGATTATTACCACATTCTCTATATTCATATAAACATTGCACGATATTGATCGGTTTATTATCTTTATCACTTTAGCATTTTTGATCAATAAAAAATTCATCTGCAGAGATGAAAATACTAGAGAATAAAAATTTATCATCAAAAAATTCGAAAAGTTTTAATCATTAAATTCTAAAAAAAAAGAGAAATAAATAGAAAAAAATTACAAAAAATAATAGAAATTGTAGTATTGATTAGAAAGTTTGCGTTTTTTAATCATCGTGAGAAAAATAACAAAAAAAAAAAAAAAACATAGCTTAATTTACATCCTAATACTCTCGAAAGTAGTTACACAAACACAAACCAAACAAAAACAAAACAAAACAACAACTTAATTCGCTGTGGATTAAAACTTCATTTTATTGACGACACTGAGACTTAAAAGTTTTTTCGCAACAACTGGTAAAACCTAACTTAAATAAGTATTCAACATATATCCTTCAATATTTCTTTCTTAACTGATATAGATTTTACAATAAAATCAATACAATCAAACACACTATTTAATTCTTAAATTTAAAAAAAAAAAGATTTTGAAATTAAACAATTTCTAAATAAAAATTCTTCTCTTATTTGAATAAGTTTTAATGGTAACAGAAAAACAACATAATAACAATCTAAATTAATTATAAAACATTTCTGTATATATCTCTCAAAAAGTTTAAGTGCCATTCTTTTGTGACATCAATTAAAACTTTTTGACTGGAAACTGAAGAGATAACACACAATAGATCACAACTATAAAATCATTTAGAAATTTGTTGTATCCAAAGATCATGACAATAGCTCGCTTTAAATACTTAAATACAATGCTTTTTCGTGTTCACGCCGAGAGAAAAATGATAGAAAAAAAAAGAGCTATCTGTGAAAATTGGTCCATCACGCTTGTTGATTGATTTCACAGCCTCTCCTCTCGGAGAGATTTCGACAAAGAAGAGAGCGTCGTTAGCACGAATGGAGCACGCTTCCTAGAAGAAATTTTCAACTTTTACCTTGTAACTGATTGTAAATACAGTTATGAATGCGGTATAACTAGTGCTTCGTAAATCATGAAGCGATTGAAGAAAGTTTTAATTAGCATTTCGGGAAAAATGTTGGCAAATTTATACAGATGGTACTTAAATAATTCGCGAAGATTTATTCTTTATTATAAAACGATGTCTTTGAGATATCATAAATTTCCAGACTTCATCTCAAATTTCAAAATTTATTTATTGCAAATTTCATCGTTTCTTGCAAAAATATTAATATCGTTTTTTTTTTGTTTGGTGCAATAAATAATTTCTCTTTATAGATTGTAATTTTTACATTTAAGAAATCTTTGAGAAGAATTATTGTAAATCTCTAAGAAATAATAATAGTACAATTCAAAAAAAGGAATATTTTTATTCTTTCGTTATTTTATTTTTAAATGATTTCTAGCATTTCTAATAATATTTCTTGGTTCAATGTCTCATAATTAAATTAAGTGATGAAATTTAAATTGAGTAAAAAAATTTTTAAAAATTAACTTGACTTGAATTGATTTTAATTTTTCATTGGTTGTTATTGATTGAAAAACAGAAAAGTCTTTTTAAGATATTTTAAGAAGATTATAAGTACAGAAACTACTAGTTTTATCTCTTATATTTTTTTCTATTGTATTTTTGAATTTTCATGTATTTTGATCCATAAAACTTAGTTCCTTTAAAAAAAGAATTTTAAAATGCAGAAGAGAATGGGTCGGTGGCCTTAAAAGAAGAATCATTTTAGCTGTAAAATTCTAGCCGGAAATTATAAAAAGTTGTGCATAATGGGAAAAATTATTTTATCTAGATAATAGCACGATTTCATACCTAAAAACTACGTTACTACTTACACACACTTAATATATCCTGCAAAAATTTTAAGAACTTAATATACATTAGATTGCATTTATATAACATATGTGTTATTGGACTTTATTAAAATTTTAATTTCTTTTATTCGTTATATTTTTTTTTTCTTTATTTGAAACAATTTAAATCAATTTTGATGAAGAGATTACTTTAACGATATAACAGTATAAAATATAATTATTAATTTATAATTTTTTGAAAGATTAACGTAATTTAAAATATTTTTCAAAAATTTAAAAACTTTCACTGTTTCGAAAAAAAGAAAAAGATAAAATAACAAATTTCATGTTTTCATACAATTTAATGTAATGTAATAAATGTAATAAAATTAATCAAAAGTTTTTTCCTATATATTTAAAAATATTACTTAATAATATTTAAATTGTGAAATTCAGTTTATTTAAAGATAGGAATAACTAACATAATTTAATTACTTTTTTTTTTTACTTACTCTTTTTCTTCAAAAACTTTCGTACACTTGAGAAAATTTCCTAAACTTGAAAATTACGTTCTATAGCTAAAATTAGAAATTCCATCAGATAAAAATAAGAACGAAAAAGAAAAACATTTTGCTAAAAAAAATTCTTTGAATTAAATGAATTTGTTTTAATTAACTTTTATGGAACTTTTTTAAAAGAATATGACAAAAAAAAATAATGTATTTAAAAAAAGAAATACTAAAAATCATTTTATATAAATATAAATGTAACATAATAAGTTTATTATTAGTGACAAATTTGAGAAATATGTGTAAAACACATTAAACACTGCTTCTACTCTTCGTTCAATATATGAAAATTTTCAGCCATTTCACTGGAATTTTTCTAAGGAATTTGTCTATTAAACCGGGGAAATTCTTGCGTTAATCTGCTCTGAACAATTTAAAAGTTCACCCTTTCAATGATACACTCTACCCTTCCAGAATATCAATTATCGCTGTCTTCTTTTTTTTCTAAAAATAAAAAGAAACGAGTACAAAAAAAAGAATTCGTAAAATCTGGATAACGAATTTCCATATTTCTTTTAAAAATAAAAAAGAATGAAAACCAAAAATATGAAAAAATAATATACGAAATTTTAAAAATTCATATCACTTATGTACCAATCATTCCCGATAAATCAAAAAATACACAATGAAAGAATTTGTAAAATTCTAATAATGATCTACGAAGAAACATCTATCCGAGATAACGGTATTATTTCTCGTTCAAATACCGCTTCATACTTCCATTTTACCAGTATAAACTCGCACTCTTATAAACTTCAGCATATTCATATTTCACCATTTTATCAGACTCCATCAATTTTCCGTCGTAATCAAATTCGCATCACATAGGACGCACATAAGGCGCACGTTGCACAAGGTGCATCGTAACCGTTCATAAACGCGATTCCCTACCTTGGCCGGCCATAACCGGCTACTTAGTTACTCCGACGGCCATTTCGATCCACCGATTTTTTCTTCCCTCTCATTTTTCCTTTCCTACCAGAGGAGCCGCCTTTTCCCCTTCTTCCTCGGCCGTTCATCGCGGATTTTTCTGTTTTTTTTTTTTTTTCTCGCGATACATCCTCCTCGATCGATGATTCAACCGTCGAATAGAGCCGGTAGCGAGCAACGTTGAACTGATGATACACTTCTTTCGATCGGACACCGTACTACTAGAAGATACGTAGACGAGATAGCGTACGGTTATCGGCGTGGCCCGATGCAAATGTATCCTGGAATCGATTTATGGTATTCGACACGGCGTGCAACAGCGTGAGGAGGTGTACAACCTGGCCCGCAGGATAAATTGGAATTTATGCGTCGGTTTACGTAGCCCGATACGCTCCTAACGAGCGTTACTTGGCCGTTCACCGCGGCTAAAAGTGCTCCAGAGGATCACAATGAGCACAGGCCAGAAGCGGTTGCGTCAAGCGGGGAAATCGATTTTCTATACGATCGGATGGGATGGCGGTGATTAGAGGGTGCTCTTTGCCCGATTTGCGGTATGGACTTACGCTTGTTTGTAGATCGTGATCTTCCGAGAGGATCGACTGGAATGATTTTTGGAAGGGCTGGCTACTCGATACTTGGCATCGTATATTTTTTTAAAGCAAGATATAAATGATTCTTTTTTCTTTCTTTAGTTAAAAAATATTTGCATTAATTTCTCGAACTTCGACAAATCAAACGGCGTTTCTTTATTAGCATTAACTCGAACTATGGTTAATTATAAATTATACAAATTTTCTTTTGTCTTCTCTCTAAAAATAAAATTTTATAAATATTATACAATCACATATATGCTTTTATACTTGACGAATATTGCTCAACAAATGATGATTAAATATAAATATTAAAAAGAACGATCAACTAACATTTTTCTCATTGCTTTTATTCTTTTTTTTTATCTTTTTCATATTACGTAAGATTGTTTCGCACAGTAAATTTTATTTTATTCTTTATACATTTCTTCCTTACGATATTATATCTTGTTCGTGTGAAACCAACGCCATTCTCGTTACACAATCAGAAACAATTTGTACAAAAGCACAGTTATACATCTGCTTCGCATCTTGCAAGCAATCATCTTCTAACGGAGGAGTTATCCTGACCTTCGATCACGCCAAACTCGGCCGTTTCATTACTTGCAATTTCGTGTGTTGGGCTGCAAAGAGAAATTGAAGAAACGAAAGTCGCGCTTTTACTCGTGCAAACATCGCACAGAGAGATCGTACGTAGTCCTCTGCTCTTTGCCATTCGGCACGCTTGATCTCTAATAGAGCGGATTTTTTCCAGTAATTGTACTAGAAACAGCCACTAAATAGGACAATGCAATGTTTTAACGGCGTTCTACGAGGCGTGGATTGGTGGTGAGTCACAGTGCCGTATTAAAATGGCGAAATTCACTGGTAATTCGAAAGCTTCGTGTTGTCTCCTGGCATGAATAGCCGGTGAATCAGACGCCAGTTTAAGATTTTTACGTCTGTTCGGCGAAATGGCGTCTGTTTTAGATGATCGTGGGTCGATGATTCTGTCCCTGGTTCAGTTAAAATAATTTGTAAGCAGAGATTCAGTGGTAAAAGATTATTTAATACAAATTTATAATTTAGAAAATAATTTTTCTCGAAATTTGATGATAAATTATAATTTTAATTTTTTAAAATGGTGTGATGAAGATCCGTTGATTTTGTTGTAAATAAGATAGGAGGCTTGGATAGATTTATTATTGAATTAATTTGATTGAAAAATATTTTGCATCGATAGCAATAAAATAAATTGAATCATAAATTTCATTTTCGTTGTTAAAATATTTGAGTTTTGACAATTTCAATTAACAACGAAATCTTTAAATCAATTGTTTCATTATTCGAGAAATCTTATTCTATATACTTTTTAAAAATAAAATAATAATGTCACGTGTGCAAATATTATTTATCATCACTCCAATACAATTATTCTGCGGGATAAAATCTTGCTGGATACCAATTAATTAAATACAGAAAATATATATTCGATTATTTTTACAATAACAACTTATCACGATGATCAAAGAAAAACAAATGATAAAATTTCGCCTGCGAAAATCTACCCTTTGCAGCAATCGATCGCGAAAATTGCAATGACAATTTCATCATACGACGGCGAGGAAAAAAAGAAAAAAAAAGAGACTCGTATTCGAATAAATACCACACATATGCAAATAATTATTTTTATATTCCGATGCAAAAAAAAAAAAACCCTCGCCTCGTGTAGCAATTAATTGATCGCGAAAATGCGATACACACAAGTTGCAATTGCTCTCACAATAACAAGTTGCCGCGATATCGAGGAAAATAAGAAATAATTCGCTCGAATAAATACTCTAACGTTATCAAAATCTAGGAATGGAATTAAACGGTCCATAAATCTCGTCAGTCTTGGAACGATCACGCAATGCACGGAGTTAAAGCGCGTTAATCACAGCCCATTAAAATAACCCCGTGGCGGCTTCGATCCTCTTGCCACGTAACCGATCGCATGTCGATGCAAAGTGCGCACGCTTGTCTTCTGGTCTTTTGACCTACTGCCGTTTTATTCGGCCCCATAAATTATATCCAGAGAGACGAATTCGCAGGAAAAGCTGCGCTTTAAAACTCGTGGAGAGGAAAATCGGTTGATCTTATTACAGGTAAACGCGCAAAAAGAAGCAATCTTGGAAATGTTGGTGGCGCATGCCATCAAGGCGAAAGTCAAACAAGGGAGAAAATCACGAGACGAAAACGGGTGGTACTTGTTGCGCTAACTGGTTACGATCGTTTCTTAAATCCGCAGGAACGATAGATTAATTTTAATCGAGTTTGCTGTACTGGCTGGTTGGAAAGAGACGACATGTTTCCGTGTTCCAGAAAGTGAAATTGCTTGTGAAAGTATCAGTTGTCGTTTCTCTATTTTTTTTTTTTGGAATCGTTTTTGAAGATTTAATCATTGATACGATTTTTTAATTGTTGTAATTATTCTTAATGAAAGATTAATGTATTAAGATTGGTAAAAATTTTTATATAGAAGTATAGAAATATATTGAAGTATAGAAAAATGAACAGTGGAAAAATTATTATTCATAAGTTTTTATAATATACAAGATTTCTCAATCATTCTCCAATATGTATAATTGGAAGAAAAGTTAAAATACTTTACAAGTATTTTGAAAAATGTTAGAAATAGTTTCGCAACTTAAATAAGATTCGATCCTTTTATGAGTAATTCGATCAAGAATTTTTTATTTTATGCAAACATATAATTATCGCAGTAATACGATATCTTTGTATATGGTATTTCATGGTTATAATAGTTAACTACAGTTATAATAGAATTACAAGTGAAATCAAAACTACATTGCATGTAATATGATATGTAATTTCTTGTCTTTCAAGGTTCTCTATTGATGTTACAAGATTGGATTCTTTCAAATGTAACTTAGAACTATTACATACTCGAATCCTACAAGAATCTAATTTTGATTTCGAAATTAACTTGTATAATCCTTATAATTTTAAAAACATCATCTCTCCCTTGAATAATAATCAAATTCTTTGAAGCACATTTTTTTTTTATATTTGAAATTGATCAAACCAGCACATACACAAGAAAATAAATACTATTGATGTTAATTAAGATTATCGTTTCATACAAGATTAATTCTTAATATTCTCTTTATTTAAAATATCATATCCAAAACGTATATGCAGATAATAAAGTTTTCTTTGAGAAAAGAGTTTCTGTTAAAAAAAATAAATTAAATCTCGAAGCACAGAGAGAGCCTTTCAACTTTACTTAAAAGTTAATGCATGTGTAATTTAAAAAAAAAATTCCGATATTCATACGTTATAAAAAAAAAAAAAAAGAAAAAAGATAGAACGTTCAAAGACACCAACTAATACATTGTCTAATTTCTCAGAATGCTCAGGATTTATTATATCACACCAACGATAACGATAAATGTCGCCTCGTATCATAACGCCTCAAATTCGACACGGTACGCGATAACCGTGTTAAATAGAAATGCGAAAGAGCAATTTCCCCAAGAGAACAAATTTCAGCGTGAGCACGATTTGCCAACATTTCGCCCGCAAATGCAAGAACAAGGTGCACACGGCGCGCTTATCATTGAGACACGTATAATTTTCTTAGAGCGCAGACGTGCTCCCGATAAACCCGCGACGGAATAATTTCTAACTGTACGGGCCTTATTCCATCGTTCCACCGTGCAATGCTCGCAGATTGTCCGAGTAACAAGCATTAATCGTAGGGAACCGGTACAACGAACGGTGCTTCGAATTTTTATCGTCGAACAAAAAGGGAGGGGAGATCTCGTACAACTTGGCCAACGAATGGAAAATTTTCTGTTCTGTTCCGTGTATTAAAATGGAAAAATGAAAATTACGTACGCGATGAGCGAGTTGCACGAAGCATTTTTAATAGCTTGTTTTATAATTGACGAGAGCTTGATTTTCATGGGGAAAATTTCTTTATTTCTATCTTTACAAAAAAGAAAAGGAGAAAAATAAAAACAGGGAATGGGTAAACAATGTTGCATAAAGTATTTTTAATATCGTTTTGAAATTGAGGAGGAGCTTCATTTTTATTATACTTTGTAGAACAGTGAGTAAAATTCTTGCAAAGATTTATTGAATGCAAAGAATTTTCCACTTTTGTACGAAAGGTAAAAAGGATTATGCGAAATATTTTAATATCGTTCCACAATTGATGAGAAATTAATTTTCGCTACACGTCACGCATATCCCTTTGTCATAAGAAGATAAAGATCTCTTTAACTTGTGAAACACGATTATATTGAAAATATGCGTAAACGATATCGTGATCGAATCGTTCATCTTCAAAAAAAAGACATTTTTAATCCTTTGAAGCTTTGTAAGAAGAAACACAGAATTGTAGCAAATAAGCATATTAATAGCGTTTTCCCTTTGCCATCTTTTTTAACTGATGAAAAAAAAAAAGAAATGAAAAATTAATCTGATAACCGTAATAAAGGAAATATTGAAAATATCCACGGATGATCGTGATCGAATCGTTCATCTTCAAAAAAAAGACAATATTAATCCTTTGAAGCTTTGTAAGAAGAAACACAGAATTGGAGCAAATAAGCATATTAATAGCGTTTTCCCTTTGCCATCTTTTTTAACTGATGAAAAAAAAAAAGAAATGAAAAATTAATCTGATAACCGTAATAAAGGAAATATTGAAAATATCCACGGATGATCGTGATCGAATCGTTCATCTTCGAAAGGACATTTCTCTGTTTTGAAGCTCTG
The DNA here is from genome assembly GCF_000469605.1 of Apis dorsata. Taxonomy (NCBI): domain Eukaryota; kingdom Metazoa; phylum Arthropoda; class Insecta; order Hymenoptera; family Apidae; genus Apis; species Apis dorsata. Next base: position 97,326 of record NW_006263829.1, on the reverse strand, counting down.
TAGGAGGAGATGAGGAATTGCAGCTGTTAATTATGGTTATTATATTACGTCGTTTAAGTTTCACACGACGTGTCCAAGCTTTTGGTATTTCTAGCTTTCTCATAACGCTCATGATTCTTTCTTTATACTTTTATTCGACACAGTAGTGACTGAAATTGTAACGTAGATTTCTATCCGATGCTTTATTCTTTTTGAATGCTTTTATTCTTTTAAGACGCTTTGCACGTAACGCATTCGAAAATATTGCCAAGTTCTTGTTATATCAATTAAAATGGCACAAAGAATTTCGAATAATATTGGATATTATCTTTTTTTTCTTCTTATTTTTATTTATTTTATATTTGCAGAAATATTATGCTCAAAATAAAATATTATAGTAGATATTATATTTAGTTTATAGTATAACTTACATAGAATAGAAAATATGAATCTTTTGCATTTAAACTTGCGATATACATCATCTATCAATATCGAATTTTTGAAACGCATTAAAAATTTCCTGTACAAAGTCTTTTTTATAAAATTCGATTTTTAAAGGATTCATACAAACCCATGATAGAGATCTTTTATATTTTCTTGAAATTATCATTAAATTATAATTCCTTGAAATTACTTAAAAATAAAGAATCGCGATACATCTACATTTTTATCTATATTCTTTCTATCTATCTCCTTTCTTTTAACACCAAATAATTTAAAAAGCAAACTATTAATTAGCAAACTATTAAAAAGAAAACAATTTTTGTTTTCAGTTTTTTAAAAGTCACCAGTATCCTTTACCGAAGATACAATTTTTCGCTGGAATTATTAATAAACTTTTCTCAACTCAATTCGACAGCAATCGATTCATGGTATAATTTCAGAGACTATTTACAATTTATTGCTTACATTTTTATTAAATTATAAAATAATATATTGAAGTAGAAATAAAAAGAATCAAATGAAATTTATTCGTACGCAACAAAATTTCCTTTCAACTCATCGTATAAAATAAAATTACGGCGTGATTAAATATGTCCAGCCACTGCACGGCGACAAAAGTCGTAAACAGTGACAGTGAAACGGATCCTCGTATCGAGCATCGGGATCAGTAAAAGCGCACACTGTCTTTTTCCCCCCTCCCCCGATGGTCCCTCCTTCGACCGTGACGACTACTTACGTTTTGCTGCAAACCGCTTAAACCCTTTCACCGTCACCTATACTAACGCTTGCCGCATACGCTCTCTATCTTTGCCACATTGTTTAACAGCCTCGCTTCCCTGCCCACCTTGTGTGCCCACATCGCGTGTTGTTACTCGTTCCACCATCGAGCAACCCGAGTAATATACTCAATGGCAAATACCAAACGGAGTTACGAAATCATTTTGGCCTCCTTTTTTTTAATGGCTAATACGATCGTGCCCAAGCGAATCGTCTTTCTTCCATGTCACTAACTGTTCATGAAACACGATATACAAGTATACCAATTAATAATATCGATTGATTCACGCCTGTGTATACGTTTGATGAGATGCTTTTTTTTTTTCTTTTTTTTTTTTAAGAAGCATTGTTTGAAATAGCATTTCACGAAGTGAGGAATAAGATTGTATTAGTAGTAGTATATATATATATATATATATATATAATGGATCGATAGTAAAATTCATTTTTTTTTTTCATTATTTCAGTCTTATAAGCGAGATACATATTGGCGTGGATATTATTAAATAACAATGGTTTCGGTGGTTAATATTAATTATTATACGCACTTGCTAATTTTAACTCGATAATTATCTGCCAACGTAATCATTTAAGGATGTATTTAAATTTGAAAAAAAAAGGAAGAAAAGATTCGCCGATATTGGGGGATATTGAACGATATAAATGAGAAAAGTTGGCAGTTAATGCGGAATAAATGTTGCAGAAGTCGATGCAAATCGAAGTCTCCCTTCCCTTCATCACCATATCACAGTTTCGTCGAATCATGATCACGTGACTTAGATTTGCATACGTCTCTCTGGCAATCTGGTATTTTTCAGTCGCATGCAAATTCGGCTCGATACAACTATTGAAAACGAGATCAACATTGTATACAATCATTTACTTTTTAACGCTCGGAATATCATT
>NW_006263829.1:92946-95195 GCF_000469605.1 Apis dorsata | reverse complement strand
TTTTTTTTTTTTTTTTTTCTGTCTACCTTAAACTCGACTTGCCATCTGTGCCCCCGTCATCAAATCAGTGAAATGTTGCTTCAGAGATGGCGAAGCCCGTGCAACCAGCGGTTCTGCCCGAAAACGGGCGAGGCGAGCTGCCCGATGAACGGGACAATGAAATCGTCATCGAGCTGGATCGAGAAAATCAGTACGGTCGTACGCAGCCACGAGCTAACGAGCCTCAAGGTAATCATTTGCGCAATATCCAGATGGTCCACCCACATCTCATGTCACCGACACATTTTTTTTTTTTTTCCTCCCTCCGTTTCTTTTGTTCATTAGTCTCTCGATCACACGTTTCCATTTTCCCCCTCCCCACACGCTTTCAATCATCCGATAGGTATACAGGATATCCTAGTAATAATTTTTCCTGACCAAACTTTCTTTTATGCGCGTTCTATATGGCTATAAATGAGATTAAAAATTGTTGTGTAAACGTTGCAGATCGTTTGAAGCGTTATTAAAAAGTTGTAATGAACGATGCTTCGTCCCCCGGTATCGTTAGATCTGACGTTAACAGAATTTGTTGTACAACGTTTCTTTCGAGAGGATGATGTATAACCGGTATCCAAATGGCGAGTAATATCGCGATAGGAAAAGTTGGTGATCGATTAAGATAGAATAAAATCGTGTAGAAAGAGTTATGATACAATCTCTTTATAGATGTTATAATGGAAAGTGTGAATATAAATTTATTGCTTTTGTGTAATTATAAATATGTATAAACGTGTATTTATTTTTCTTGTATAAGAAATAAGTGTAATACGAATCATGCATATTTTTAATAGAAAAAAAAAGCTCCAAACGATCTACAATTTTCTCTTGTCTATAACCATTATTAAAATACATCGATCAGGAAACGTCAAAACTATCCTGTATACCAACTCAACCACGATCACCAATTCCATTCTGTGCGAACAATTCGAGCTGGTTCAATCATTCGCGTCACACTGTTGCGGCTCTCCTCGTGTATATGTATCTGTTTCACGTATACAGTGTGTCCTAACTTTGTGCACCGTACTCACCCTGTTGTCTGTAACTAGTTGCACCGACCGGCCTGCCACCTGGTTTTTTTTTTATTAAGATGTACAGCCAAAACAGAAGGGAAAGAAAACGTGTGAAAAGAGTATGGGGAGAACGGGACTCGAACCATGAAATTGCTCTTCTGCCGAGGAGGGAATTGCTACTCTGGCTGTGCAACACCCTCCGGCTGGCGATCCAGTTTCGTGATTCGATTTCTTCGTGTCGAATGTAACGGTGAACCCAACGTTCGAAGAAGCTGTTCGAAGAGGCGGGAATAGGATTGATCGGCCATTCACGTACGTTAGATAGAATCGCGTCTTTCGACCGTGGCTCGGCCATTTTACGAGGGATCGTAATCAGAGAGATCGTTCCGGCGCGCTTTGACGTTGTCAAAAGCGAAATTTACGGATATCATCCTGATATGTAATATATCGATTGATTCGCTAATTGTACGCTAATTGCGTGATTTTCATCGATGAGCTGATAAAGGGATGAAGGCGATCGCTCCTTCGTTGCTAATTTGATGCGAGATGATGAGGGATCGAAAGGCTTGTACGCTTGTCGAGCGTTCTATGGGAGATTTGTAACTGTTTGGTATAATTAGAGGAGAGATGGATCTGTGGAATGGAATGAACCATCGTACGAGGCTTCGTTCGCGAGGGAATGATTTTCGAACATTGATTGAACATGGAAAAGATAAAACTGCAAAGAAAGAATATTTGGCGATATTTTGTTTTTACTTATGATTCTATGATTAAAAGAATATACTCAAAATTATAATAATTTTAATTTTTCAAGAAAAATCATTTAAGATTGCAAGATTTCACTTTATATATTAATTTAACAATTTTATAATTCAAATAAAAATTTATTATAGATTCATATACCCCGAAACGAAGCCACGCACAGAAACTTCATATTTTAAATTCTCTCGTTTCATCGTCTCCAGAATCCAAGAGTTACCATGAGTTACGAAAAAAAAAGAAAAGCCCATACAACCTCGTACACCGTACAATCGCGTCCCTTTCTCGGCAAATCTGTTTCCTCTCCCTTTCCTCCTCCCTACTATTTCCTCGAAGAAAAATCCCGTGGCCAAGATGAAGAAGCAAATACACACACCTTGTCTCCGCCCGATCACTGATTCAACTTTTATTGCAGACGTGATCGCGACACCGGTGGTGTAC
>NW_006263829.1:90726-92799 GCF_000469605.1 Apis dorsata | reverse complement strand
GCCTCGACGATCTTTGCCGCGGGCATCGTCAGCGCGCCCTCAACGATTTTAATCGGGGGGACGAGTCGGCGGGCACGCGGGATCACTACATGGTTCCGACCAGAGACCCGAGAGAGTTGAACGAGAGGATCCTTTCCCTGTTCAATCCACAGTTCCTGCCGAATTTCAACGACATGATCATGTACGTTGCGAACCAGTACGACGCCAGACGAAGCCCGCCACCTAGATCGCGCTCGATGGCGGACGGGGAGGATCGATTGTTCAGGCGGTCGAGCAGCTGTCGGAAGAAACGCGTTGGGGCGAGTTCCATGTTCTTCCGCCGTGGATTAACGTACGAAACGGCGCGCAAGTGACAACGGCTGTCCCCTTTCGGATTCAAACGAAGGATAGAACGTTGGGTCGATCGAGTGACGCGCGATAAAACGTAAAAGGGACGACGCTGTTGTCTTGGCTGCCGACGAAATGAAGGAAGGAGATGCTCGATTGAAGCTTGGAAGATCGACGGGCAATTACTTGGAAGGAAACTGTGACTGGTCGATTTGGTTCTTTCTTGGAGAACGGTTCACATAGATGATCGTTCTCCTATCCGATGATCGTCCTTCCTGATGATTAAAGGGAGAACTTTTTGTTCCTTGCGGGTTCACGCAAGGGAAGACCACGATATTATTATTGCATACCTAAGTGTCGGCGTTACCTGAGATGTCTCGAGGATGTGGTGTACTCGAGAGGATTTCATTTTCGTCGTCGTTCAATACGACCACATGTGTACAGAACGACCGGTACGTTGCAAGGCCACGTGCTTCCGGTGTCACGTGTCGTATCGTCTGATATACATATATGTACCGCGAGAACAGAGACACACGCGTACTTTGGAACTATTTTTTTAAGATAATAATTCACAATTCAGGCTCTCTCCGAATGTCTTAAATATAAGCGCGGCATCGCGTGTCGGACGCTCCAACACAACTTGAGCTAATTTTTGTACAGAATTCGAACGATTTTCGAGTTCTTCCTTTCCGTTTCTCACTAGTACGGCAATGGAGGGAATACATATGGGAAATGAAGGGACACACACAAAAAAAAAAATTGATGGAGTATCAAACAAAGCAAACAACGACGATGGGACAAAGGATCGGACTCGTAACTGTGTAATGTGATACGATCTGAGGAGAGTTCTGTGTTCGTAGCAGTGGCCTGCTTAGGTGCTTAGAACCGCGGTGATTTAAGGACGTAGACGAAGCGTCTTGCCACCACGTTTCTCAAACTACCCTCCGTGAACTTTCGCCCCTCGACCGCGGGAATAGTAACAAGGGAAATAAACTAAACAAGATGAAAAGAAAACTTATCGAACAAGATTCGTTTTACGAGAGANGAAAAAATAAAAAAAGAATCGCTTGCTATAAAACACTCCTATCAAATTCGCTTTGATCCTAGAGACAAGGTTCAAGATAGTTCAATGATAGTTTAACGAGAATATAATATAAAAAGTTAAGAAGTGTAAAGAGGAGATGATTTTGTAAAGAGAAAAGGTATTTAAAAGAAGGGGTTGAAGTTTGAGAAACGTGACCTCGTGGAGGGACGTTTCGAAAGCATTCGCGGGAGACGAGGCGTGCCTTCCGTATATTAATTGTTGGCAAATTTCTGATCTATAAAAAAAAACAGGAACGGGAGAATGCGGCCGGTATAGATTCGGGCAAGTGCCTCATTTATGCGTTTCGTTTAAAAAAAAAAATGAAATATTCGATAGAGGAAGGGGGGGGGAGTGGTGAATATGAAAAAAAAAAGGGTGAGAAAGAGAGCGAGCGAGAGCGAAAGAGAGAAAGAGAGATTGAGAGAGATATAATAGAGACTTATGTAAGACTTATTCGAAGTATTGTTGTGCACTTATTGCCGTGCTGTGAGTATATTGGTTATTAGCAAGAGAGAATTGTAGTGTTTGAGGCACGAGTACGGTTATTAAAATGAAAAAAAGAAAAAAAAAAAGAAATGAAAATATGGAAGAAACATTTACCGCGTTGTAACGTCTTCGAGAAGTTATGTATTTTTGGCTGGGACGTGTTATAAATCGATTTA
>NW_006263829.1:88340-90541 GCF_000469605.1 Apis dorsata | reverse complement strand
TTTTTTTTTTTTTTTTTTCCTTCTTTTATTTTTAATCCTTAAGATATAATAATGCTGCGTCGCGAATGAATCGCTCGAATGCGATTATCATTTTATTCCAGCATGTAAGATAACAATTCTAAGGTTAAGATCAATTTTAATTTTATAAATGTAGAAATGCAAGGTAAAATTTTCGGCATCCGAACTGATAATAATTTTTATACATTCTAAGAAAAATATTTATTAGTGTAAGTAGGAAAAAAATAATATGAAAGAATTTTTTTAGTAATTTCGAATTCATGTTTTTACTCTCGTGTATCAATGTTCTTTTTTTCATGAAATATTGAAAAAAAAAAATATCTTAAATTTTATTTTATCTCTTTACCAAAAGTATTAATATAATTGACAAATATATCTATCGAATCATTTAAAAAGAAATTATTTTATTCTATTTTAATCATGTATATATATATACAAATTATTATGCTATCGCTACGCTATACTCTAATCAAATTTAAAGCAAAACAAAATATATCTTCGTAGAAGAGAAAATATTCGAATAATAAAGTATTTAGTAAAAAAAAAAAAAATATTTAATAAAATATAAAGGTAATAAAAGTTCGGATGACAAAAATCCTTACCTTAAGAAAACTATAATTCTAAACGAATTGTATAGTTTCAAAAAAATTCAATCTCGTGAATAAAAAGGAAATTAGAGGAACGATTTTTCAGCGAATTTCGCGGAGATCAATCAAGCGAGCAAGATAAAATGAATAAATCGAGAAAAAGGCGACTTTTCAGGTTCGGATAAACGCATTCGCGCGATTCGCTTCAGCTGGTATGTATTCCTTAGAGCCGGTACCGCATGTTATCCGACACCTTAGCGAAAACTTGGTAGCGTGTACGACAGTTCTCTACGACAAAGTATTCACGAAGAAAGCTCTGTTCGAAAGGGAGCTCCGTTCGAAAGAAGAAGGGAGAGGAATCTTGGCAAGATGCCTTTGACAATGGCGTAAATCGGTCTTACTTGGGTACAATAGCGAACACTGGGCGTATTTCCTTTACAGCTTAACCGCGGATCGAGTGCCTGTAAGAAGCGGCGGCTAACGTTTGTCCCAGATATCGGGCAAAAAAATGAAAAGAGAACAAAGGGAATATAGATCGAGAACGTGACCGTGATACCACGAAAATAGAGCGATTTATCCAGTTCTTCGTCGAGTTAGCGTGTAAATATAGGAGATGAGAACGATCTCGAGCATTAGCTTTAATCGCGCTTTATAGATTCAGAGGAAGGATGGATTGAGGAGATGTTTAGGAAGAAATAATTTTTAGATTGATTAGAATCTTTAGATCGTTAGATTGTTGTTTAAGGAGACAAAATATAGGTAATAGACTCTTTTCATCGTCGATTCTTCAACATCGATGGACAAACGTCCAGCCGCTCTCGTTAACCAACACTGCCGCGCCAATTCTAATATCCTTCGAAGAACGAAGAACAATAAGACGAGTTCTAAATAAAATACATCGATTTCCACTGATTGTCACTGAGCGTTCCGAGAAAGAGAACGGAAGAGGAGAGATATGAACGATGATCGGATAAAGAGGAATCTTGACACACAAGATACATACATACATACGTACGTACATAAAGAGAGATCATAATATACGCGTTTTAAAATGATCGTTAATAAAGAGATACATACACACACACACATAAATACACACACATACATACACGGTTTGAATACGATTGAAGGAACAACGTAGAGAATGGTCTGAAGTTGCGTGGTGGAAGAATGAAGAAAGTCGTGTACATAATATTAAGTAGAAATTGTTTTTTATCGTTGAAATCATTTTAAAGCAAGATCGAGAATTTCATTCGTTACGCTACTCGTCACGCGGACAGCAGTGGTACGCATTATTAATATTTACGTATACGTGTATACACGTACGTGTGTGTGCGCGCGCGTGAATATTTGTATACGTAAATAATTGCATTTTCATTATTACATATACATATATCTATATATATATATAGATATATACACACATACATACAATAAAAATATATATATATATATATTTTTTTTTTAATCCGCATAGATAAAAATATACTATACAAACGGAGAAAAAAATGCGCTAAACAAGAGAGGCAGCTAATTACATACTTTTTTCGGCGGTCTTTGTGAAAGTCCGCGATCTTTTCTAATTAAAATTCCGCC
>NW_006263829.1:78876-88056 GCF_000469605.1 Apis dorsata | reverse complement strand
TATATATATATATATATATAAATATTATGGATGTACATGTATACAAAGCGTTTTATTAGAGTTATGTATTGTAAGGACAATTGTACATATTATTACTCCATTTGAAACCTTGACTTCGTCGCGCTACACGTTACAAAATTTCAAGAATTTATATTATAGATTCTGTTCGATCATGTTTTCCGTCTCTTTTTCTTTCTTTTTTTTTTTTTTTTTTTTTTATTTTGTTTCTTTTAATTTTTAAGACAGAAACCCTTGCACGCTATCCCAATTCGCATTGTGTATCTCATTGTTCATACCCATTATATTCAAATTTCGAATCGAGAGATTTTTTTTTCACGCTAAAAATGTAAGGGATGAGACTTCAAAACGCGACGAAAGTCATGCGTGACGCGAAGATGGTATTTATATGGTATTCTGCATATTTGATAAATGCAATTTGTTAAAAATGAATCGATTTTTGACAAATATCAATTCGATCAAAAAATTTATAATTCATAATTTTTTACATTCTCCAAAATCGAGATGATGTATCAATTATTCATGTCGAATTGTCTTCATGGTGAATGTACTTTATTTGGAAATCAAGTATAATTGGAATTTTTCAACAATTTACAATTTTGGAATGATTAAAATTTCAATAATAAATCAATAAAATCAATTTGTTACACAATATATTCCTAAAATCCGTAAAGGAACTTGTACGTAAGCTGTTACAAATTTACATAAATTATATCTTCAAAAATATTGCCGAAAAATCAACTATTTTAATTTGATCTATGAATTTAACTATCGCTATATATAAAATACAACAAACACGGATACCAATATTGACTCAACGAAAAATCGAATTCCAAAAGCAGAAACTGATTCGAACGAACGTTAACCCGATTCGATGCTAATCTTCCGCACGGTTTGCGTCACGGTTCGAGGGAAGAAATCCGTTTTCCGGTTGGCAAACGAATTCGCAAGAGAGGGAGGGGAGTGCAGCATGCATCTTACTCAGAAAATCGGTCGTACTCATTCTAGAAAAGTTTCGAGGGATTCCACGATATTCTCGCGCGATGGACGAAGTATTCAAACGATTCGAATAAATTGGAACTATTCGAGTTATTCGATTCGACAGGGGACGTTCCCTTCCGTAGAACGACGTAGTAGACGCCCCCTCGATTCTTCCTCTCTCTCTTTCTGTACATTTCCTAGATTTGAAAGTCGAATTGATCGGGCGATGAGAGATTCACCGAAAATTCACTTACATACCTCGTACCGGAAACGCGTCACGCGCTAGCGTTAGGATATAACGTAATAAAGATCGCATTAATTAGGTAAAATAAATGCAACATTCCAGGTAGAAGCCCCGGGACTGCCGACCCGGTTGACAAATAGCGGTTAAAAATCGCGTCAATTGGAAGGATTGCGAATCATAGTGTTTATTCGATATGTTATTTTTTTTTTATTATTTTATAATATTATCGAAATATTGAAGAAAATCAGAATTTTTTTATTCCACTTTTTTATAATTCTTAATCTACTTATATCTAACATTTCGATAATTTTTATCAATTTTTTCGAGATATCCTTTGATTTAAGAAATAAATTAAACGTGATTGTAATTTCCTACAAAGGATATAGAAGTTTTTAAATTTATTTAAAAACAGAAGAATTTAAAATACAATTTATCTTAAAAATTAAAAAAGAAATGCTAGAAAATTAGAGAGATGATATTTTTGATATTTGAAATCATTTGATATCATATCATATTAAACTTACATTCTTTTTTTTATTTTTAACTTAACGATTGATTATTATTGAAGATTAAAATTTGGAAAACTATTCTATATTAATTTTTCTTAAAATATTAAAAATTCTTTTAATTAAAAGATATAAAGAGCGTAAAGAAGAATTAAAGAAAAATAGAAGAATCACTATGATTCTCAACCCAATCAATCGATATTCTTCTTCACAATTTGTTCTGATAACAAAGAATTTATCTGATATAATTTTTACTATTACAACTTTGCGAATCAAGAACAAATTAAGAATCTAATGTAAGTTAGATTGTAAAGCCAGGCAAGTCCTATGTTCTTTTTTTTTTATTGATCATGCATTTTTTAGAAAGTATTCTTCTTATTTTTCAAAGTTAAGCGTAATTTTTAATTTCTCTTAGAATTAAATAATAAGAAATCTGCGTGAAAGTAGCGTTTTTTTTATTTTGTAATATCATGAAGCTTCGTTATATATTGTAATTGTAATGATTCCCTTCCCTTTTTGATGTTACGTAATAATTTGAATAAAAATGAAATAATAATTGGAAGAAAGATTCATTGAATTCAAGAAAATTGAATCGATATTCCTTTATAATTAATTCTAAATTCGAAAATAGAATGACATAAATAATAAATTAATCGAGAAATTTTATAAAACAAAAAGGATTTGAAGATTTATTGTTTCTTTTTTTATAATGATTTTTTATTTTTTTTATCTTTATATCTTATAATCTTATATTTTCTTATTTTACAATTATTATTAATTGTTTTTATTACATTAAAGATATATCTTATAATAAGATACTAAGATATATCTTAAATATATTTAAGAAATTAGAAATGAAAATTCTAATGCAATTGACTTAATTCGCTATTTTATCTTCTAGATTCTTTTTACAGATAAATCCTCAAATTTTAAAAATAATATTTAAAAATAATTTTTGTACATGTAAAAATATCATAAAAAATTATGTACAAGTGTGATGAGATTCATGTAATCATAAAAAAATAAGAAAAAATTATACATTAAAACTTTTTTATTTAAATAATTCAATTTTCAATAAAATCACATTGTAGATAGTTAAAATAATATATAGTCAAATGATATATAATTGATATAATATTTATATAAATACTTTTCTACTTGACAAAAATTCCAATGAAGTAGAAATCATAAGTTTATTAAGAATTATAAAATAGATATCATATAAAAATTATATTTTATTTATATCTTATCATTAGCTATAACTAAGAATAATATAATATAAATTCAATTTTTTTAAACATTAAATCTTGAACAAATAAATTTTATGCCATATTTTTTCTTATTTTTTTCATAGCAAATGAATCACTCAACATATGAATCATATTATTTGAATATCTTAACGTTATTCATGTTATTGAAATTTTGACCTGATATATTGAAAAAAAATTACAAAAATGTTACTTTGATATATGGACTTTTCAGGCTTTACAATTAACATTTTCCATTATAATTTATTTTAAACATATAATCGTAACAAATAGATATTTTTATAACATCAATTAAAACGTATTGTAATTTATATTTTGCAATATCTTACATTTTTGTAAAACATTATCAATATCTATTATATTATTTGTCTTAAAATTATTATCACTAGATAAACCCATTAAGGCAATGTCTCCCAATCTTTTTAGATTAACTATACATTTTAAGATTACTTCGATTTTTGCGATATATATAATATCATAATTTTTAAAATAAAAATTTCTTTTTACCTGAAATGATAATATATTTTAACACTTGTTATATTTGTTTAAAAAATAGAATTAAATCAAAATCAATTTATTTATTTTATTATAATTTTTAATATTAATAAAAGATCCAGTTAATTTTGTTAGACATAATACTTTAAAATCAATAACGATTTTTAATTATCGCATTGATTCACTTTTCTCAATCATGAATCACATTTTCCAATGATATTTATAAATAATGAATAAAATAGTTTTCTTTAATAAAACTTCTGCGATACTATTGTATCGTGATACATCGATTGGGAAATATTGCATTAAAATATAATCTCGATAATAATTTTAAATAATTATAAATGATAAAAATGTATATTTTTCATTATTTGCGTAACAAAATTGTGCTTAACTATTTTGTTCATACTTTAGAAACGATTAGCATGTACATGATAAATACGTAGACCTTGGTTCGTGTGTCATAAATATAAAAAACAATGTTTGATAAAGAAACTACTTATATCAAGAAGAAACTGACATCATCCTGATTTATGTATTTTGTAATTAATCAAGATAAATGCTGAAGATTGGAGTTAAGCGAACACGGATCAGTTAATTTTTATCTGTGCTCAATTTATTTTTAAAAAGAATATTCTCAACTTATAAAAAATATTAGTCTTCTTGCAGAATAGAACTATGATTATTTGTGTGATACAAATTACAAATATTTTATAATTATTGTGCAAGAGGACTCAGATTTAATTATATAAAAAAAATCTCTAATTATCGAATTATGATTATTTATATATTGTTGAAAAATTATAAAAATTCCAAGTTTCATAATTTTATTAAAATTTCTAAAAATAGACGCAACAAAAACAAAAGCTATTTTTCAATTCTTTAGATCAATTCTTTTTTTTTTTTTGATCGAAGGATTGAAATTAAAAACTTTGAAGTTTAATAACTTGTCAAATCACTTTATTCAAATGATCCTAATTCGACAATCAGGGATTGTAGTTTCTCAAATAATTCTTTATTTTCTTAGAATTCACGAGAAACTATTACGTTCTTAACGACTTTAAAAAGAAAAATGACATATTCTCGTTAATTTATAAAAAAAAAAAACTTATTTCATCTAATAGAAAATCGATAGGAAACATTTATCGAATTGAAAAATGTTTGATTTATATTTACACTACGATAAGATACGAGAGTATGACAAATGAGTAACTATCTAAGTAGTACACGAATAATACCTAGATCGTGCGTTAAAATGTACGCTATGCGTCGAAGCAATGGATGGCAGTCCAGGCGCACATGTTTGCTGTGCCAATGCAATGCGTTTTCTGTACATAATATCGTAGCTCTAATTAATATTAGTTAGAGTGTAGCTGGGATCACGTTGACGTAGACGATGGCATATACGTAGAAGTAAATCGATAAAGGCACACGAAACGAGTCATCCAACCGCGCCTTTCTATATTATGAACACAAATTAGCTATGAACTAATTATTATGAACTAAATTAGATGTAATTTTCTTGTAAAAACTGCGATTCGTTCACGCGTCCACTGTTGAAGAAAAGTCAAGGAAAATTATGAGTAAAATATTGCGATCAATTGAATGTTACATACTTCGATATTAGGTTTAGTAAAGGGATTTGTAAGCAAATAAAATGTTAGTTTAGATTAAATAATGATATTGATTCCATGTTATACGATGTTGTCCAACAAAAATTTCGCAATTTGAGAAATATTTTAACACGTTTATTGATGATTCAATTTTCAGAATTTCGTGATTTTTAATTTGCGTCCTAGATAAATTGGTATTAGATAAATTGGTATTAAGAATTTTGTAAAAATATGTGATACTTGGATTTTAAATGTAGACAATGAACGCGTTATAAATATTTTACAATAGTTTTTAAAACGAATATTTTCTTTATTTTTTTTTTTTTATAAGTTTTAATTAATGTATTTGTTTAAGAACGAAATTTCATTAGTTTTGTAAGTTAATATATCAATGAAAAATATTGATAAAAATTCACGATCGACGCATGAGCGAATACATTAGGGGGGTTGTACGGAATATATCTGTTGTTACGCCCAAAAACGATGATCTACATTTTTAATCCTTTATTTGATACATGCTAAAAATTTGAAAAATTATTAGTGTATAATAGTATAATTTAAAAAACGACCAGAAAAATGCACAAAAAATATTGTTGCTTAAAAATGAAATCATCAAATAAAGGATTAATCTTGTATTATCCAAACAACGCGTGTGAGTCGTATTCACGTTATGAACGTGGATACAAAACTCTTGTTTTGTACAATAATACTCATTACATTTGGAAAAAATTAGTAAGTTAGAGCTTTTTTTCATGTATACATAAGATAATAATACTACGTACATATAGGGATGGTGAGGATGATAATTATCTTAATAACGGCTACCTTGACATATTACAAATAGTATTATTTACTACCATTTAATGCTAATGATTTTTTTGCTACGTTTTAAACGATAAAAAAACGACAGGAATGATTTGACTATATATCGTTTCGAATATTTGCCTTGTGAAACGATGCGCTGACCTACACTGTCCGCGTATTTAATGGCGATCAACAGCTCCATTTTATTCTAAGTTATACTACGAGACTTGTACGATATAAGTAACTTGATTAAGCCTTAGAAATACGTTATTGGTACTGGTAAATATAAAAAAAAAAAAGTCGTGAAAATAACTTTCGCTGTTAAAAGTAAATCCGCATTTTTCTTTTCTATAATATTTTCTTCATTATGTTAGATATACACGTACCCATAGTTTAAATTTTTACGTTCGTTTCGTTTCGAAGCATAGAAAATTGTTGAAAAAAAAAGCGAGTCGAATTGAGATTGAACGATCGAATCGAAATTGTGATCGGACCGAATGATTTTGAAAGTTCAACAAACTGCCACGCACGGCCAATAAGCTTCTAAATTACGATAATTAAACATTATGTATTGTTCAATGAATTTTGTATATATCATCAGCTCATAATGAAGTGGAATGAATCATCTTTCGACTCGTTTGCTCGATACACAATAATTACGATCGCGTAAAGAATGAAAAAGAACGGAACAGGAGAGGGAAAAAAAGAAAAGAAACGAAATGTTTGTCAGAAAAGAATGATTCGATACATAATATTCGTAAACGATTAGTTTAGACCGAGGCGGAAGTGCTAGAACCTAAAATCGTCTTACACTTCGCACAAGACTGAGGAGCTTGTATATAATTATACATTTAATGCATTTGATATAAAAATGAAAAAAAAAAAAGAAAGGTACGAGACGTTTACCTTTGGAAGATTCAGTTTATTACCATGACATTAATACTTGTAACAGCATAAAAAAAAGATTGTAAGTTGTACATACAAAAATAAGGTCCTACTATCGCGAATATACATATATGATTACTACCGTTGTCACGGCGTTTCCGGTTTGCATGTGTACCATTTTTCCATGTTTTTCTAAAGAAAAAAAATAATAATAGTGCAAGAAAAGAAAAACGTCGCGACCGTGAAACCGAAAAAAGAGAGATTTCCTATTTTTCAGCAAAAAAAAAAAAGTCCATCGAAAACAAGAAAACTGCGCGTCGAGTGCAAGACAAACACGCCCGATCCAGTGGACCAAAATGAATTACACCGCCTGAATTCACACATTTTCATGTCTCTGCCCACTTAGCGTTCTATAGACAAATTTAAAATAGATCAGATTAAAGACAGAGACAAACTAAAATCTCGTGGCTATAATTATTCACAATCAGGCACTAGATCAATCACTTGCTAATCGCGTGATCGCCTATCAGCAGCAGCGACAAAAAATGGATAAAATCGAAAAAATGAAAAAAAAAAAAGAAGCGTATATATCGTTGCGTTGTATATCTGACTGGAATCAGTTAAAAACGTGTTTCTTTTTTTTTTTTTATGATAATAATTATCGTTCGATATTAATAGTTGCTTAAAGAATATCATCTCATAAGAAAATGAATGAACGCTGTCCTCGATGCGGAAAAAATACTATTGCGATATATACTTTATTATCTATCGGAAAATAAAATATATCGATGATGGATTTTTAAGTGTCCGTGATTTCCTTTAAACGGTAGTAAACGAATTAATGCGAATAAGAAATACCGCAAGAGATCCGCTTATGAGTTACATTTACATTTACAATCCAAATATCCAGTAAAATTAAATAGAATTAAGATGAATGTCACAAATAATGTAAACTCTGAGAATAATGAGATGAAATAAACAAGACGATGATTCAAATATAACAGAGCGTATATTTTTTCGCATATCTTGAATACACTAATAAGAAATTACTCTTGTTATCTAAATATATCGCAGATTGAGAAAATAATGACTGATTGATTCAAACGCAAGATTGTAAATTCTTTCTTCTTTTCTTCGTTAATCGAAAAGAGATTAGAAATTGTTGCATATAGCGACAATAATGAAATTAAAGACATTAGAATATGTATAAAATGGAAGCACTTATTTCTTTATATGTGTATATTTATCGACATACACCCACCGTTTTATCTTTTGCGAGATAAAAATAATGGATAAAAACGGCCTCCTTAATTTTTATGCGATTTATAATAGAAAGCTGAAATTTCCCATAAAATATAATATTTTTCATGGGAGATATCATTATAAGCAACTTAAGGTAAGCTTCTCAGGACTTATATATTCCGGAAAGCACACCATTAATCACTATATCTGGAAGACTATTCGACGTAGAACCAGACTCAACGTATGGATCGTAATGGAAAGTTAATACAGGTTGATGACTAAAAGCACTGGTGTCAACGTATTGCGAATCTTCCGTATCCTTGTATTGAAACGTACTGAAATAGAATATTTTTATGTTAAGATACGAAAAAATAGCATGCAAAAGTAGAATATTTAAGCTTGTAAAAAAAAAGTAAATGTTATTTTATAAATTATTATAAAAATTAAAATTTATCTTTTTTCATAAGATATTTAAAATTTATATATTTAATTTTAATATTTTGATTATAATCATAATTATAAATTTATTTATTATTTATATTAAAAAAAAAGAATAATAAATATCTACATACTTTTTATATGACACACCTGATGTTCGATCTTCTATGCCCAGAAAATTGAGAACCTGTTGCTTCGTAGTTGAAAGCCTTAACATTTTTTGAATATACAATTCCAATGCGGCTCGCCTTTGTTCGAGCACTTTTGGCTGGCAATTTCTTACCTTCTTTGGCGGAAACGGAGCAACTTCCGCGTTTTCTTTCTTCAACTGTAATGAAACGAATGTTAATAAACTTTGATGAAATGCCTTTGATTGATGCATTAAAACAAATAAATCATCAAAATATGAAGAAAAAAATAAAATTTAAAATGCACAATATTTTATTAATATATTGTCTCTCCAATTTTTTTTAAAAAATCGTATTACAAATAATTTTTATTTATTTTATTTAAAAATAAAAAAAATATTAGAAAAAACTTTCATAGTATGCATATACATATATATATATTAAATTCACATATAGACATACTATTGGTTTTTAAATATATATATATATATGTACATATTATATTATATATATATATTATATGTATATATAATTTTATGCTATAAATAACTAAAATAA
>NW_006263829.1:67511-78582 GCF_000469605.1 Apis dorsata | reverse complement strand
TTATATTAAAAAAAAAAGTTTGTTTTTTTTAGGTGAATAAAATTTAATTTAATTTATAAATAATAAATAAATTAAAACTTATACATTATATTATTTAAAATTATACATTATATTATTTAAATTTACATTATATTATTTATATTCTTTTTAGACTTTTAAATTTTTATCTTAACAAATAAATAATTTTCATCCTATCATATTTCTATCATATAGAAGAAATTTTGAATGAATCTAATAAATTTCTTATATAAAAATTTCACAAATTTTAAAATTTCATTAATAATTAATAAAAACGAATTTAATATATATATAACAATAAATGTTTTATATATATATATATATTTGTAACTTACAATCTGGAACATTACTTCAAATTAATATGTTCTACACACACTTATTAGATACTTTTACTACTTATTTCACTCGCGATTTTTGAGCAATTCAATTGCTCTCTAAAAGAAATCGGAAATTGCATATAGTTATGTAGTATTGTGAAATGTAGTATTTTATAGTGAGTCAATATAAAGAACTCCCAACTACATAAATCATATATCGCTCAAACACTGATGAAACAACGCATTATTAAAATGATTAATCATATGTTATTGAAAAAATATACTGCATGATAAAATAAAATTAACTTTATTCTTTTTAATTAATTATACATGCATAACATTAAAAACAATTTGATTAAAAAGCAAATGATTAAAATGATTAAATGAAATAAATTTTGAGATACTACCATAATATAATAAATATAATATAAATAATAATATAAATTTAGTTACAACAAAAACGATTCCAATATGATTCTAAATATATAATTTGTGATATAAACACAAGTATTATATGTTATTATTTAATCTATATATTTGTATATTTATATTTTGTAATATGTATATCTTTATGAATATTGATCTAGGTTATTTATACAAACGAAAGTGAATGGAAAAAGAATATAAAAGAAACATTATCTTTGTTTAGTAAAAAAAATATTAAATAAAAATAAAGATATATCTTATTTTTTTCTTTCTCTATATATGAAATTTATTACGAGTACAATTTAATTCTATAATAACATATTATATAGAATAAATATCAACATGATGTCTAAAAATATATTATTTATATATATCAATATTATTATTTCAATATTATTTTTAAAAAATAAAATTTTATTAAAAAATAAATTCTATTTTTATAAAAAATAAAATTAGAAATTAAAAATAAATTAATTAAATGCAAAAAAAATAAGATTTTATAGTATTAGATATGTTTGATATTTTTTTACATAATAAAAATTATATTAATACAAATATTAAGATTGCAATAAAAATAAAATGTATACCGTGCGATGTAACGCGTTAAATTCGCTGTATCTTCTTTCGATAAAATATCGAATACCACTTTCTGATTCCAGAACCTCAATACAGTAAACATAATAGGGCTTGCCGTGTGACACTTCGGCCAAACGGTATCCGCTAATGAAAACTTGATACATTGCATCGCTGGCAATTTTCTAAAATCTTAAAACACTTACGAGAAATAAATAATACAGTAATAATATGGTAATAAAGTTTAAAAAAACACGAAAAATGTAACACTATATTCTATCGTCAAGCACCTGTCAATTCACTATATTGTTGCATGTCGCACGCGATATATTGAAAAATTCACTACCACAAATAAAATGTGCATAAAATAATACCAACTTTTCAAATATATCTTACACTGATAAATTTATTTAGATACGAATAATAAAATCAAAATTCGTTTTAAAAAATCAATATTTCATTTAATTTAATTTATTAAAATCAATCAAAAATAAAAGAATAAATTTATTTAATTTCACTAGTAATATAAAACAATAGTAACAATTGTCTTAACCTTTATTTTAATGCCTTAATGTCTATCTTTTATATTAAGTTTCTTATCTTTGTTCCTTATAATCATTGGAATAAAAGTAATGCTTTTGTTTGTAAAATGTTCGCGGTATAATTGTAATAAAAGTTAGAATTAAAAATATATAAAAATGACATTTTTTACAAAGTTGTCAACATGGAAAGGATTAATACAAAGATCGTTTTTACCAATAAATCAAACAATAGTAATATCAAATTTCGATATCCATACGTCAAAATGTAAGTATAGCTACATTTAAATATAACTTACCACATGTGATAGAAATAACTTCAATATAAATTTTAATTGTTTAAATTGTTTAAAAATGAATTATTTTATATTTATAATAAATTAAATTTTTAGATTCCTTTCTTGGTGAATATGAAATGGAAGATCCAAAATCAGAAGCTGATATGTAGGTAAAATTACATATATGAATATTACATCATTATAGATAAATATCATAATTCTATATCATAAAAAGAATTAAAATATAAAATTTATTGTATCTTAATTAATATAATTTATTAAATGTTATAGTGTAAATGTTACTTTTATTGATAAAATGGGAAAAAGAATACCTGTAAAAGGAAAAGTGGGAGATAATATATTATATTTAGCCCATAGATATGGAATTGAAATGGAAGGTGCTTGTGAAGCATCTCTTGCTTGTACCACTTGTCATGTATATGTACATCAAGATTATACAGATAAACTCCCAATGGCTGAAGAAAAAGAAGAGGATCTGTTAGATTTAGCTCCTTTTTTAAAAGAAAATTCAAGATTAGGTACATAAAAATATATAATATAATTTAATATTTAATATTAATTTCATTCAAGATATTAAAACAATTTAATATATTTAGGTTGTCAAATTATATTAACAAAAGAATTAGATGGCATAGAATTGGAACTACCTCAAGCAACAAGAAATTTCTATGTAGATGGTCATACACCAACTCCACATTAATATAGATTAATATAGATTTTACTTGTATGTTATATTTGAATTAATATGTATATATTCTATCTACATATATAAATAATATAATTATAAACTTTTATTTTATTATGTATAAAATTTAAGTGTAATATAAATTAAATATTATATTTTCTTATTTTTTTAATGAATATTTAATGAATGATAAAAAAACATTATATTTTCAGAATGTACTTTAATGTATTTCATAAACTTTTAGAACAACAAACTTGATTTATATGACATTTGTCATGGTACAATATATTTATTTCTTATACATTTGGATTATGATACATATCTTTAATTACAATGATACAAGATTTAAACATTTATGATATAATGAATCCGTGAATTAAAATTGTATTTGTTAATCTTGCAGCATTTACATCAGTGAAAATACTCTATAAGTTTTTTTGCAAACTGATCGCATTTGAGCACTGCCACTAATGTGTTTACACGTTTTTCATTTCTGGCAGGCACCTTTATGCATTTTCCCAGTTTGACAACTTTCACAATAACTTTGTGTACATATTCTCTATATGTGCATACGTTCTCACGTTCATTACCTATATTTATATGCGTACGCAATTTGCACTTTTTTTATGCATCCATACATGTCTTTGTGTCGATAATTATCATCATCAACATTGTTATATAATTATCATACAAACTATATTTATTTATATTTTCTGTTCATTATTGATCACTATAATTATAGACACATTGTAATATCTCGGATCAATCGCAACCTACAGTCATACTTCATAATTAAAAGAATTTAAATAGAAATACATTCGCTCAATCACACAATATCATACAAAACTACATTGTCAAAATGATTACATATGTATCTCTCTCATTTGGTATGAGTCATCACAACGGACTTATTGAAAAAATAATTTTTTGTACTTATTTATAACTAAAAATAGATCGTGATATTTAATTAAATATATAGAAAAAAACTGTTTACATTACATATATTAATGGAATACTTTAACTCAATAAAAATAAGAAATTTCTTCAATATCAAAAGTAAACTATCAATTTTTTTTATGGCAGTAAATAATTTAATATTTACATAATTTAAACTTTAAGTAAAATTCTGTCGTGAAGCATTTATAATATTATAATAATATTCTTCTATAATTTTTTGTATAAAACAAATCCTGATCAATAATAATTAATTTATAATACAACAAAAAAAGCCTAATTATATCATTTCTGTATATCTCACTGAGCTTATTAAATAAATATAAATATAATCTTTTTATTATCAAAATAAAATCATTATTTGGTTGGAAGCATTTTGATTATGAAATGTATCTTCTTTTTCCTTTTCATCTATTAAAAGAACTATTATATTTATATACTTGTAGTTAATTTAATTTAATAAATATATCTTATTTCACACAATAGAATTAATATTTATTAATAAAAATTATTATATGTATTTATAAATTATGATAATTATATTTAAATTTAAAAAAAATATGAAGCTCAGAGAGATAAAATATTTTAATATCATTAAGTGTGTTCATGAAATAATTAACTTATAGCAGATAAAATTTGTTATGCTAATGCAATTTGAAGCATTTAACTATGTCACATAAAATCAGTAAACAATAATTATAAAAAAAAAAATTATTATAAATCAAAAAAAAAAGAAAAAAATATAATTAAAATTAAATATATAATACATTATATATGAAATAATATTAATCAATTACAAAATTACACAAATAAAATCTATAGATATATTTAAAATTTTCAGTTTAAGACAATTTTGATATAAAATATTTTAATTTAAAAAATGAATTAAAAATATATTATCATTATCGGACTAGAAACATAAGGCATAATGAAAATTATTCATAATAATAATTAATTCTTTATGTATATTTGAAAAATATTTTTGCAATAACTGCTTTTTTTTAATAATTAAATGTCTATAAAAGATGTTGATCAATAAATTATTTTGTTATTCCAAAGTTGCACTTTTCTTATTTATTAAAAATTGCATTTCAAAAATAATTTAAAAACATTCTATGACATTCATAACATGATCATTGATTTTATGTAACTATTATGTCATATGTTTTTGAATTTTGAATTTTTTAAATTATTATTAGTTTTCTTGCATTAATATCTATGGTCATGAGCAAGATATTTTTGTATTATGCTTAATTCATAGCATTTTAGAATTAATTTTCTTTCAATAAAATTCAAATTTGAATATATAATTCAAATTTTTAAATTGAATAAAATCACATATTATAATTCATGAAGTTGAATACTTATAAAAAATGTATAATGAAATCATCAATAAGCAAAATTATTGCTAAAAACTAACTGCATTTCTTTCAAAAATATCTTAATTTTCATATAAATTATATTCCAAAAAATCCATGTCATTCAATAATTGTAAAATATATAGAATGAAATGAAATACCTCTTAGGTACTAATACAATTATAAAAAATAATTAAAGATAATACAATAAATCAGAATTTTTTCAAGAATGCCAAATATGTATGTTAGAAAACTATAATATATTATAAAATAAAAAATTTTAAATCTGTAAACAATTTCATGCAAACATTGCATAAAATTATCTTTTAATATAAATTATCTTTTTAATATATACATAATTATAATATGATAAAATTTTAAACTGAAAGTATATTCCAATACATAATAAGCCTCAAACTGACAATACATGTACTTAAAGTTTTATAAGCTTATCTTCAGTATGTATGAAGTAACAATAAGATCAATAGTACTAAAAGTACCATGCTAGTAAATAGTAAATACTGATATTATTTAGCATTTAACATTGTGCCAACATAGTAGCATAAGAAATTCCATTTAACAGATAACTTGACTATAGAGTTTATATAATTATTAATATTTTGTAGATACAAAGAGCACAATACGAAAGGACCTTAAAAACGAAATTGCATATCAGTGAACAAAATTATTTACCACTAGATATTCAGAATCATTCTTGAATGATTATAAATATTTTTAATAAAACATGATACAATTTAATTATGAATTTCATACATATTTGTGAAAGTGCAACTAACTTTTATTAACCAGTTTGTGCTAATTACTGAAGCAGATTAAAAATCTCTGTATACTTTTTTTTATTAAATATTTAAAATTTAAAATATAAACATACACACACATTTTGCACATCTTGTTAACTAAATTGAATTTAATTCAAATTATTTCTTGTAGAAAAATTATATAAAATACTATAACATAGATGTCATCAACACTGGGTTCAAATATACAAATAATATACAAGATCTTACTTAAAAATAAAAAAAAAACAGAAAACAATTCAAATAATATTATATAATAATAATAGTAATATTATAATAATAAAACTTCAATATTTTCAATTCTTTGATGAAATTTAAAGTATAAAAAAATTAATAAATAATATTTTTAATTTATTTATAATAGAATAAAAACTTTTAATTTATTTCTCTATATTTCTCTTTCTTGACAATTACGGTAAAATTTAATCTTATAATATAGCAAACATTTTCCTTGTCATTTTCATACAAGACAAAAACTAGCTTTCAAACTGGGAATAACAAATTACATCTCTTTTCTTGACTGAATTCTCACAATGTGCACCATGTATCACAAATAGTTGGTCAGTCCAGATAATATTATTGGACCAATCATTCAGAGTAAATACTAAACGACGTCCAAATTGTTTAATGTACAGATGTGTCTAAATAATGCATTTGCTAATAAAATATACAAAATGTATGGAATATACATGGTTTCAGAGCTAAATGCGACAATTTGTGCTCATATCTTTTTTGGTTTGTTTGAAATAAATTATTTCAAAGATGACGCTGATGGATAAGTGCATGTACTGGAAGCTGTCTACCCCTTTGATACCTCTGACAACGACCCATACTCAGATCATGACATTCATACACATTAGCCACAGCACCACGTGATGAAGAAAAGTTGGTTGATTCAGTAGTTGGTTGAACTGAGTATGGAGCAGAGATATCAAAGGGTTCCTCCAGTTATTCCATCGGATGGTGACGTCCTCCACACATGCCACAGGACGTGCCACACCAATGAACAGCTCTTAGTGGAGGATAAATCCATAAGCAAGGAACGATCAGTGATAATAATGCCAAACCAAACCATCTGCGTCCACATCCTTCTTCTGTACTACAACTGTATAATTTAATATTGATTTATAATGTATTCTTAATTATGTATTATAAAATCATCCCAAAAATATGTGGTAATTTAATTTGTAGTGATTTAATTATCAAATAACTATTGAATACATTATAGATATTAAACATCTATATTTTGAAACTTTCTTATTGAAGAATTTAAATAATCTTAAAAAAGCTAAACAAAAATAATCGAAATAAATATTTCAATAGATTTTACTCACCTGCAAGGATTTTGGGCAAAATCACCTTCAGCATCACTCATACAGTGATATAACATACCCTGAGCACAAGATAGACACGAAATTTTTGCGATTCCTCGTCTAATAGGATCAGGTGCATATTCACAAGATCCCCTAGGATTGTGCTGCTCTGTATATAATTCTTGGCAATGTTTACATCGTAATCGAACGTTACGTTTCATAGTATTTTTAGAAGGTTGAGATACTATAATATCTGGTTTTTTCAAAGAACTGCTGGTATTATGTCTATTTAATCGATCTCCTTTATGATCACCGATAATAGGATATAAATATTCATGATTAAGTGTTGTGAGCTGCACATAAGAGTAGCTATCTGATCCAACATCTTCAGTTGTTGCCAAAGGATGCTGAGATGGTGGCACTTTTATAGATGGTCCACCAATATAATGAATAGGTTTATGGGAATCAGGAAGATCTGAACACTGGGATTGATAATTGGGCACTCGTATTCCATGAGGAGTATCTGATGATGGACGTGATTCTGGTGGTTCCACGGGTAAGTTTAAAGTCTATAAAATAAATTATACATTAACATAATTATACATAATATTAATAAATAAATTCAATATTAATGTTACTACTTCAATGTTACTATTTTCTTTTTTTTTTTATTTAATACATACCATAAAAACATCCTCATCACCAGCATCTAATGAATTGTCATATGTTGAATTGGTCAGTCCTGAATTATAAAAAATATAAAGAAAAAGAAAATATTTTTATGTACTTATATAAAATTAAAATATTAAATTTTAGTAATATTCAAAATACAATTAACATTCTTACCATTTACATATTCCATAAAAAGTAGCAATAAAATAACAAATAATGAAATATAAAATAATATTAATACAAAATTTTATCATTATCATCTTTATCAAATTTATTAAAATAAATATTATATTTAAATTAACAATTTACCTTCTAGTAATTCTTCAACAGCTGTACGAACACCTTTATCAAAAGCTCTTGCATCTGCAGCTGTTTGAAATGTTAGTCCAAATCTTTTCTCTCCTGTCCTCCAATGATGAAAAGTTGGCATTACCTTATTATATTCAAAATCTTTTTTAATTGTACAACTAAGAACAACCTACAAAAAAATAATAATGTATTATATTTACAACAAATACATAAATTATACATAAAATGTATTAAATATATATAATATTATAATATATAGTTAGTGATATATATAATATATATATATATATAATATATAGTTAGATATATTTATTACTGATTGATCAGTGATGCGTTTCCCATAAATAAGGTATTCATGTCTTTTTTTTGCACCAGGTGGAGAACTATTAGAAGATCCATGATTTTGGGCATTAGTGATACTTGTAGTAGATACAGATTGTGTAGTATTGGTAGTAGAGGCAGTCGTAGTAGAAATACCAGATCCATTGGTATTATTAGACTGATGTCCACCTGAAGAAGTTGGTCTTCGTCTAACCGAAACATTTGCTAAACCACCGCCACTTAGAGGAACCCAACCACCTGAACTATCATCCCTTGTCATTACCTGGGCACGAACCCTCACCAAATAGTTACCACTAAAAATGAAATGCCAAAGAAAAAAAGTTAATATTATAAATTCACATTACAAAATTGATTTATGAAATTATTATGTTTTTAATACAAATATATTTATTAACTTAAAAAAATAAGATTCACATATATATTATTATTTAATGGAAAATAAAAACTTTATCATGAAGATTTATATGATATATTTTAATTTTAACTATAATTCTATAATAATATTATAGAATTATATAAAATATATTTTTATTAAACAAGATTTATAAGAAATTAGATTTTATTCACAAATTCTTACTTAATAAGAAAATTTGGAACCAATATAAGATCGAAATTACTTTAAAGATATTTTAAAAACGCGCAAGACCGACATATATGCGAAAGCGAAGAATCGCTGTTATATACGAGATAGCAGATGTTACGCGCTGACATCGATTTAATGAATGAACGGTCACCCCTACACGGACATAGGATAACACACCAACACTTTGACCGAAATCATACGTTTACTTGTGTAAATTTTTAGATATACAATGAATATGACACATTTTCAAGAAGAAAGAATTGTTTCAAATATAAAAAATTTGAAGAACTTAAAGCAAACTAATAGATATGCAAAATGTTGACAGGAGAATGAATAAGATGAGATCAGACAGAACTGTCAAGTGCCGCATTGCAAACATGATCAAGGAATACAAAATTTAAGCCATAGTCATGAACATAGTCAGGTTTCGAAAGAATTATCAAAAAATACGACAGACATTGTAATATTACTTACTCCTCTGACGCCTCTGTCATGATTCGAGCTGTCGAAGCTTTTACTCAATGCCCACTTTTTCCCACACTTCACCATTTTCGTTGCATTGAAAAGACATTCGGCCGCGATTCTGTTTATGGAGCTTTTTTAGGCTAGTGCCAACCACAGGAAGCGCCCCAGTCCTCCTCCCTCTCGCATTCCCCGTAGAGTTCATCCCCACGCCCGACTTGAACTCGCAGTCCACGCCTGCTCCCTTTAGATTTTACCGACCGTCGCTTTCGTTTCGAAAACATCTCTTCTTTTGCATATTCTTTAGCATACCTTCATTAATAAAAACACTAATCATATTGTCCAAATATTATCATATCGCACAATCTCTTTAATTACAATTCTTAGTCTAAATACAAAAAAGAATATTTGGCGAAACTCACGCATCGACGTTCACCCCGTGAAACTGACTGACTATATGGTAGCTATCGACGCTTTTACAATGAAAGCTACCGGTCTGCGCAACAGGATTCATTCATCGATGCTGCTCATACAGTCTTGTTAATAATTAAGCGCGCTAACTCTCTATGGCGCACAATATACGTTTAAATTACTCACAATCCTGTAATGTTTTTAAGATTTTAAATATATTTTAATGTCTTATTATTTTTATATTTAAATTTACATAAAAATCATTTTGCATGAAAATTGTGTAGCTTCTTAATAAATACTTGTTATATATTTTGTTATTTTTATATATTTTTCTCATTTTATTAAATTAAATTTTATTATATCATATATTAATAAATAATATTAATACACAAATTTTATATTATATTCACTAATTAATATATAATTAATTACAAAATATACATTAAATATTCTTTATTTTATAAAATTTTTTATTATATAAAATATAAAATTAATTCTATTACTTTATTATAGGCTTGTATATTTAAATACGTCCCTGAACTTGAAACGTTGATTTTCTAATACATTTATCTAGCCGATGTTAATTCATAATTATGGATCGATAATAATATAAATTTATACTAAATATTATATCATATCATGTTTAATTTGTTTCTTGAATATAAAATTTAATAATATATATTCAGAAATATTAAAAATATAATATATATTTTTTTTATAAAAGAAAATAAAAAATATAAAAAAAAAAATATAAAAATTCAAAGAAAAAATCAATAAAATTAATAATTGATAGTATTAAACAATATAATATAATTCAATTAAAAAAATAAAAATTATAATGCATATAAATTATATATAATTATATTATAAAATAAACAAACAAATATTTATTAATATATTTTTCATTATCGATATTTTCTAAATTCATTTTAATAACTTTTAGATGCAAAGTTGTAAAGTACATTTCTTTATTATTAAAAAAAAAAGATGTC
>NW_006263829.1:59386-67448 GCF_000469605.1 Apis dorsata | reverse complement strand
AAAAAATTAAATTATGTTATAATAATATTAAAATTATTTTTATAATTTTGTTTTAATACAATTTCTTAATTTATTTCTATAAAATTTATTATTTATTATAATTAATGATTGATGATTCTCATTGACAATAGAAAATATACGTACATTTTACTATTTTTATATTCCCACGCAGAAACAAACATAATATAAATCAATTTTTCTTCAACTATTTTATATATATGTATACTTATTTACTTATATATTACTTATATACTTAATATATTTTATTATAAAAAATATGTCGATAAAGTTTTATAAAAACATGTTATATCTAAAATATTAAAACTTTTATTTGTACCGCGTTATATTATGTTCGGAAAAACGTCTTTTTAAGTATTTCCGGTCACCAAAAAGTTACTATTGTAAGATCTAACTCATTAAAGGCTAATTTTCAACAAATAATATTGCAGAAAATATAGGGAAATTTGAAGACACTAAAATAAAGAAATTTAACATCAAATAGTACAGTCATCTTCAAATTTATTGAAATTAGTAAATTTTCGAACATAAAAGTTCATACAAAGTTTTTAAGAGATATAAATTTAAATAATGCTAGTGACCGCGAAAATGTTGACGTTTATAAGATTTGTATTACATTTTATAAATAAGCAGTGACTAAAATAAAAATCAAATGAATAAATGCCAAATTATTATATGCTGGATTATTATAGAATCTGGAGATAATCAAATATTCATCGGACGATAATCAGACGTGTAGGGTGATATAAGACTTGCTTATTTTTGTGATAATAATTTGATAGTAATATGGCTGGTAATTTTTGGCAAAGTTCACATCAGTAAGATATTGAATATTCTAATAAACTTTTCTTTTTCATTCTTACTTTATAAAATAAATAAATATCTCTTTTAGTCAACAATGGCTTCTTGATAAACAAGACTTAGTGCGAGAACGACAACATGATCTTTCAATTTTTACAGAAGAAGAATATCAAAAATTATTCATCTTTTTCTCCAATTGTAAGCTAAACGTTCGATTAATCAATTAATCGAAAGTATTGTCAATGTGACTTAATATTGCGAAGATTAGGGAATTATTATACCTCCAATGTAACTGTATTTGTATCACTTATACAAATTCATATATTTATATTTGTTTTCAAACGATTTGAATAAAAATTTTCTATATTTTTTCAGTAATACAAGTATTGGGTGAACAATTAAAACTCAGACAACAAGTTATAGCTACTGCAACTGTTTATTTTAAAAGATTTTATGCTCGTAATAGTTTAAAATGTATAGATCCATTATTATTAGCACCTACATCCGTTTTCTTAGCTTCAAAAGTAGAAGAATTTGGAGTTATTTCTCATAATAGATTAATTGCAGCATGTCAAACTGTAGGTATGTAATTATATATATTTATTTATTATATTATTTATCACATATAATAAATAAAATAAGATAGTCAAATAATAAAATGAAATAAGTTATATTAAAAAAGAAAAATTAGAGTTAAAAAATTATTAAAATGTTAATTATTATTTCAGTAAAAAATAAATTTAATTATGCCTATTCACAAGAATTTCCTTATCGTGGAAGTCATATTTCTGAATGTGAATTTTATCTGTTGGAACATTTAGATTGTTGTTTAATAGTATATCAACCATATCGGCCTTTATTAATTCTTATTCAAGATATAGGTCCAGATGAACAATTACTTACATTGGCATGGCGTATAATTAATGATAGTTTACGTACAGATGTATGTTTATTATATCCACCACATCAAATAGCTATTGGTAAGAAAAAATAAGAAATACTTTACTTAACATATATATTAAGTAAAATATAATTAAAATTGTTAAAAATGTAAAAATATTTTCAGGATGTTTGCAAATAGCTTGTGTTATATTACAAAAAGATTTAAAAGCATGGTTTGCTGAATTAAATGCTGATATGGAAAAAATTCAAGAAATCGCACGATATATCATTAATTTATATGAACTATGGAAAACATATGATGAAAAAAAAGAAATTCAAGGTTTATTATCCAAAATGCCAAAGCCTACACCATCACCACCACAGCACTGACAACAAATTCTTTTATCATCTAATATTTGGGACTGACTAATAAAAGTAAACATTACTTTTGTTAATTATGTTTAAATGACGAATGAACTGGTTTAATTTATGAAATATTAATTTTTATATTTGTATTATATTTTTACCATAATTATTTTTTTAAACAAAATTATTCTAAATAAAAAATAAAATAAAAATAATGGAATATCGTGTATATTTTGTATAATTTAAAAAATTAATTTTATTAAATGAAAAATAAATTCTAAAATTACAAACATTATTGACAATCTGTAGTTATATAATAAAAATAAAAATTTTTTTTCTAAAGTATCACAATACATATTTGTTTGCTTGATTTGTTTTTGAGATATTATTAGTTAATAATTAATGATTTTCTCATTAATTCAATCTGAAATTTTGATAAAGAAAATTTATACAGATCAATAAAAATTATCCATATTTATTATTTATCTTAAATTATTAATTATACTTACAGTTTTAATTTATTTTTTAATTTATGATATTCAAATTTATATTTTATTTTATACTTTTTGATGTATAATATTTAATAAATCATTTATCTTACAAGTATTAAAATTAGAAAAATACATTATAATTCAAGATGAAATTTTACTATAAATTTGTTATTTATGAACAAATGTAATTGCTTTCTAATGTTATTCTTACTATATTAACTGGAACCTTTAGAATATCGTTTCCAAAATTTTTTTACATCATCATGTCCTGCTTTTGTAACTACCATTGTTCGTTTTCTATAAAAACATAAAATTTTATGTTATAAGTATTTGTTTATTTAATTCTAAGATAAATATAAAAATATTATCTAAAAATAGACCTTTCACTTTGCCAAATTAATACTCCAGTAGAGAGAGCATGATCTCTAAGTACTTCAAAATCAGTTTGAGAAAGAAATTGACTGTATAAAACTCCTTCACTAAATATAAATCTATTCCTTTCATTTTCCCACAGTTTAATTTGATCTACTATAGTAGGAGGTAAAATTGGTGGACCTGCTTCTATCATTTTACTGTGAGCATGTTGCTGTAAATAACTATTAATATAGCAAAATTCAAATTAAGTGTTTTTTTTAATATCTTAATATACTATATTTTATTATAATTTTAGCATATCTTAGTATATTTTATATATATTTATATATAAATATAATTTTTTTATATACCCAACAATTTGTGTAGCAGTAATTCCACTTTTTAAGGCTTGGCGTACAGAATCTCTTGTTAATATTGATACAACTAAATTTGGAAATCTATAAACAAAATATTTTAATTATATTTTTATTAATTATAACTATTATATTTTATACAAAATATCATTCAATGTAAAATATTTAATTTTTTTAAATATACCTGTATAACATTTCACAAAATAAACCAAGTAAAGCAACTTGTAAATTTGAATTTGTATAAGCATATACTCTGTAATTTGTTTCAACAACAATATAACCTTCTTTCTCTGGATCTCTAGATAATGGTTTGTTTTGTCCAGTTGCAATATTTAGTGCTAATCTTGTAGGATAAAATCTAAGGATATTCATTATTTAATATGACTTTATTTACATTATTTATTTTAAATAAAAATTAATTTTAATAAAAAAATATAATTTACCTTCCTGCTTTTCGTTTCCGTTGATAAACAAGACCAAATTCTCTTAAATGTTGCAAAAATGTTAATAAACCTTCAGACATTCCTTCAGTACTATAATCTTTACCAAGTGTTGAAAAATTTAATTGGAATAAAAAAGTAAGACATTCAACCAAATCAAGTCCTCTTGCTTCTATTGTATCTAAATATTGTAAAATAAAATACCACACCTAAAACACATTTAAAACAATAAACATATCACAAAATTTATATTTATGAAATTATATTTCTATTACTTAAAATCATTTTATTAATTGCATTAAATTTAATAATTATCTTTAAATACCTGTGATGCAGTTTCCAATAATAAAAATTGAAAACCTGCTTGTGTAATAACTGGGCTTCCATCAGCTTCATCTCGCTTCATTAATCCAGCATGTAAAAGAATTCTAACAGCATCAGCAGATATACCTAATATAATATCAGATAAAACATAAAATAATATTATTTCATAAAATTTAAAAAAAACTATATTTTTTCTTATGTTAAATATGTTCATCGTTATTAATTTCAATCAAATTACCTTCTTGTTGCTGTGAACCAACCATATAATGTAATACACATTCCCACCTTTCTAGTGCATATGAATCTAAAAATGCAACATCTCTAGGTTTGCTATCAGTTTCTAATTGGTTTGACATTGTCCATGGTTTTCCACCACCCAAAAGAACAATTTTTAAGTTTTTCTTGAATGTTGTATTTAGAATCCATCCAGGAAGTCCACCTGGTATTGATGCTTCATTCCACACATTTAGTTCATTAAGTATTAGAACTACTTTTTGATGTTCTTCAAAATGAAGCTTGGAACACCAAGAAGCAATGACTGCTTGAGGAACAGGTTGTTCAACAAATAATAATCTCATAACATAATGTTTTGCTATTACTGGCAATTCACGAAAAACAGCCAAACAAATTGGAGGATTATGATATAATTTATTTAATACTTCTGATGGACGTGATTTTAAATATTCTTGAAGATTTTTACATTGCAATCCAGTAGGTCTTAACAAATTTTTTCCACTTATTGTATTTGACATTATTTTTTATATTTAATAAGGAATTATATATAGCATCAAATAATATTTAAAAATTTTTCAATTTATTATAATCAATATAAAATATTTTATTTTTTTTATATTTAACCTTTATATACAGAAAAAAGTATAAATTACTTTAACAAATCACATGAATAATATTATACTTTATATAAATATTATATTGCGAATATCTATAACTATATACAATAATTATAAAATTAACATCCACATTCTCTTTGTTTTCTCTTCAATTAAACGTAAGTAAGCGCGGCACTTAGCACAAAACACATGTATTATATCATAATCTATACAAGATATAGAAGATATACAAATACATTTTATTTTCCTTTAATTTTATTGGTTACAATAAGTAATCGCATTCACAATTATACATATTATTCACTGAGATCAATTACTAGATGTAAACAAAATCATATGACCAAAATTTAGAAAAATTAGATCAAAATCATATGATCAAAATTTCAAAATATGAAATATGAATTATTTTTTCGCATATTAACTTATTTTAGAATTATTTCAAATATAAATATTAATAATAAAATAATAAAATAAATTACTTCTGAAATAAAAATTTATAAATACAACTCATTTTTATGAAAAGATGATGTTCATAAATATCAAGAAAATTTGTATAATAATATAAATCGATCTTCATACATCTTCAGACATTTTGATAATTACTGAAATTACATTTATTATGTTATTTGATTTATTTATTTTGATTAATTCGAAAAGATGAACGATCTGTATTAGATCTGTATTAAATCGAAATTTCAATTATATATTTAAAAATAATTTACATAATACATTTGGTTTAAAACTTAAAAGTCGAAACTAGTGTATTTTTTATTTTAATGTTGTAAAGAATTTTAAATAACATCTTACTTCATATGACAATATAGCAAGCAGTGTATTGTGTATAGCTTAATCCTTACAGAATATAAAATGATTTTGTAATATTGTAAATACAAAATGTATTCAATTTGTAAAAGTACTCATCCAGCTACAGGTGTAGAACATGCAATAACATGTTATTTTTTTAATCGTTCAGAAAAATGTCTTGTAGTAGCTGGCGCAAATATTATCAGAGTATTTCGTTTAATTCCAGACGTGGATATAACAAAAAAAGAGAAATATACAGGTACTTTCTATTAATTATTAATAGCATAAAAAGAGAAAAAGTTAAAAAAAATCAATATCTCATTTTTTTTAGAATCACGTCCACCGAAAATGAAATTAGAATGTTTATCTCAATATACTTTACATGGAAATGTCATGTCAATGCAAGCTGTAACTCTTGTTGGATCACAAAGAGATTCTCTTTTATTAAGTTTTCGTGATGCAAAATTATCTGTTGTAGAATATGATCAAGATACACATGATCTTAGAACAGTATCTTTACATTATTTTGAAGAAGAAGAAATACGAGTAATTAATTTTAAAATATTGATAAAAATTTTAAATATATATCTTCTAAATTAACAAAAACAAAATATTAATTAATAATAAAATAAAAATTAAAAATGATCTAAAATATTATATAATTTTTATTATTTTTAGGATGGATGGACAAATCATCATCATATTCCTATAGTTAGAGTAGATCCTGAAGGTAGATGTGCAGTAATGTTAATATATGGTAGAAAATTAGTTGTATTACCTTTTAAAAAGGATCCAAGTCTTGATGATGGAGATTTGTTAGATAATTCAAAAGCATCATCTAATAAAACTCCTATATTATCATCATATATGATTGTATTAAAATGTTTAGAAGAAAAAATGGATAATATAATAGATTTGCAATTTTTACATGGTTATTATGAACCAACATTGTTAATATTATATGAACCAGTAAGAACATTTTCTGGGTAAGTTTTTAAATATATTTAATCAAATTTATTTGATTTAATTTTTATTGATTTCTTATAAAATAGTAAATATGAT
Source organism: Apis dorsata (assembly GCF_000469605.1). NCBI lineage: Eukaryota > Metazoa > Arthropoda > Insecta > Hymenoptera > Apidae > Apis > Apis dorsata. The sequence goes on along the minus strand of NW_006263829.1, from coordinate 60,681 downwards.
ATAAAATTTTAGCCGCATTGCAGTTAGACAAGATACTTGTGCTATGGTTGCAATATCATTAAATATTCAACAAAGAGTACATCCTATAATTTGGTCTGTATCAAATTTACCATTTGATTGTTATCAAGCAGTACCAGTGAAAAAACCACTTGGTGGTACTTTAATTATGGCAGTTAATTCTCTTATTTATTTAAATCAAAGTATACCACCATATGGAGTATCCCTAAATAGTTTAGCAGAAACAAGTACAAATTTTCCATTAAGTTTGTATTAAATATGATTGATTTAATGAATTTTCAAATATTCATATATTTAATATATGTTAAATTTTTTAATAACTTCTTATAATTATAGAACCACAAGAAGGGGTAAAAATAAGTTTGGAAGGTTCACAAGTTGCATTTATATCTTCAGATCGATTAGTTATTTCATTAAAAAGTGGAGAATTATATGTATTATCTCTATTCGCAGATAGTATGCGTTCAGTAAGAGGTTTTCATTTTGACAAAGCTGCAGCAAGTGTATTAACGTCTTGTGTGAGTGTAATAATTTAATTTATTTATAAATGAAACATTTTTTATTATATAGAATAATACAAAAATTTGTAGGTGTGCATGTGTGAAGATAATTATTTGTTTTTGGGATCACGACTTGGTAATTCCTTATTATTAAGATTTACTGAAAAAGAGCCAGAAAATTTACAAAATACAAATGAGAATGAAATAATACTTGAAGAAAATGAAACTGAAGAAACTCCAGCAAAAAAAATAAAACAAGATTTTATAGGAGATTGGATGGCATCTGATGTATTAGATATAAAAGATCCAGAAGAATTAGAAGTATATGGAAGTGAAACACATACTTCTATTCAGATTACATCATATATATTTGAGGTATATTTCTATTTTTTATAATAAATAATTTATAATAAATAATTTAAAAAAACAAAATATTTATTATAATATTAATACATAAATTTTATAGGTATGTGATAGTTTATTAAATATTGGTCCTTGTGGAAATATATCAATGGGTGAACCAGCTTTTTTATCAGAAGAATTTTCACATAATCAAGATCCTGATGTTGAACTTGTTACGACTTCTGGTTATGGTAAAAATGGAGCACTTTGTGTTCTTCAACATTCTATTCGACCACAAGTAAGTATAAATCTAAATTTAAGATGTATTCTATTATGATAATAAATATAATAAAAATTATAATAAAAATGTAAACATCATATTAAAAAATGCTAATGAACACTGCCTAATGATTTTATCTATTGTAATTATAATTA
>NW_006263829.1:50911-59143 GCF_000469605.1 Apis dorsata | reverse complement strand
TATATATATATATATATATATATATATATATATATGTAAAGATATTGTTTAATTTCAAAATAGGTTGTGACTACATTTGAATTACCAGGATGTGAAGATATGTGGACTGTTATTGGTACGTTAAATAATGATGAACAAATAAGACCTGAAGCAGAAGGAAGTCATGCTTTTTTAATTCTAAGTCAAGAAGATTCAACAATGGTATTATATGTTTATATAATTATATTTTTATCTTTAATTGTATATATTATTTAATATTATTAAACATATATTATTTAATATTAAAATATATTTAGATATTACAAACTGGCCAGGAAATTAATGAAGTAGATCAAAGTGGATTCAGTACACAGGGAAGTACAATATTTGCTGGAAATCTTGGTGCAAATAGATATATAGTTCAAGTTACTCAAATGGGTGTACGTCTTCTACAAGGAATTGAACAGGTGAATAAAATATTGTTGTGATAATATTCGAATAAAAATCTAAATATGAATATTTATATCATAAATAGATTCAACATATGCCAATTGATCTTGGATGTCCAATTGTCCATGCAAGTTGTGCAGATCCTTATGTGACATTACTTTCTGAAGATGGTCAAGTTATGTTATTAACTCTTAGAGAAGGACGTGGAACGGCAAGATTGCATGCTCAAACAGCTAATTTATTATTTGTAATTTTTTATGATATATCTATAATTCTTATATATAATATCTTATATATTTCCAATTGTATTTTAATTTAATTAATTTTTTTACTTTAATTGAATTATAGCGACCTCAAATAGAAGCACTATGTGCTTATAGGGATGTTAGTGGAATATTTACAACACAATTGCCTGAAAATGTAGAAGATGAAGTACCTGAAGAAGAACATAATATAGAAGAACCACCTATTGTTGGTAATATTGATAATGAAGATGATCTATTGTATGGTGATGCACCAGCTTTTCAAATGCCTACACCATCACATACTAAATCATCTGAAGGAATATTTAAAAGAACACCTTGGTATATTTAACGATTTAATTAATTAATTTAATTGAATATTTAAAATATAACATTTAAATATTTTTCTAGGTGGCAAAAACATTTACAAGAAATAAAACCAACATATTGGTTATTGGTATATAGAGATAGTGGAACTCTGGAAATTTATTCTCTTCCTGATTTACGCTTATCCTATCTTATTCGTAATTTTGGATACGGACAATATGTATTACATGATAGCATGGAATCTACGACATTACAAACAACGCCTGTTAATGAAATTCCTAATCCTGAAATGCAGGTATCATAAATAGTTAATTAAATTAGTGTTGGTATTGTAAAGTTAAATTTAATATTTTTTTTATTTTATATTTATTAAAAAATATATTATTAGGTGCGTGAAATTTTAATGGTAGCATTAGGTCATCATGGAAATAGGCCAATGTTATTAGTACGACTTGATTCTGAACTTCAAATTTATCAAGCATATAGATATCCAAAAGGTCATTTAAAATTAAGATTTAAAAAGTTAGATCATGGTATAATACCAGGACACTTAAGGTATATATATTTTTTTTAAATTATAATATATATTCATTTTCATGATTCTTAATTATCAATTTATTTCTAGACCAAGACCAAGGGATGAAGATATGCCTGCAATGAATGATACTCGACATTGTATGATGCGCTATTTTAGTAATATCGCTGGATACAATGGTGTATTTATTTGTAGTGATTATCCGCATTGGATATTTCTCACAGGACGTGGCGAATTACGTACACATCCAATGGGTATTGATGGCCCAGTTACCTCATTTGCACCTTTTAATAACATAAATTGTCCACAAGGTTTTCTATATTTTAATAGAAAGGTATCATTACTCATATTAATATTTTATTTTTATTAATATTTTTTATTATTACAATTATTATCATTATATTTATTTTTGTATATAAATTAAGTTAAAATGTAATTATATTTTTTTATATTTCAATTTTAGGAAGAATTAAGAATATGTGTTTTGCCAACTCATTTATCATATGATGCTCCATGGCCTGTTAGAAAAGTACCATTACGATGTACACCACATTTTGTTACATATCATCTTGAAAGTAAAACTTATTGTGTCATAACGAGTATAGCTGAACCACTTAAAAGTTATTACAGATTTAATGGTGAAGATAAGGTATAAATATAAATATAACAATTAAAACTATTAGATAGATAATATTTTTATTATATTTTAGGAATTTACAGAAGAAGAACGACCTGATAGATTTATTTATCCTTCACAAGAACAATTTTCAATAGTATTGTTTTCACCTGTTTCATGGGAAACAATTCCTAATACTAAAATTGAACTTGATCAATGGGAACATGTAACTTGTTTAAAAAATGTTTCCTTAGCTTATGAAGGTACACGATCTGGTTTAAAGGGTTATATAGTATTAGGTACAAATTATAATTATGGAGAAGATATTACAAGCAGAGGAAGGGTAAATTTTATTTTTATATATTAATTGCAAATATATATAGAAGAATTAGAAACCAATCTAAAGTGTAAATCATTTTCTGAAAATGATTTAATTATTCAAAGATTTCTTTATTGCTTAAAACTTTCAGTTGGCAAATCAATTAAGTCATTATTAAATTAATGAAATATTAACTTAATTAATTTATTAAAAAAATTATTTAAATAATAAAGAGATTCTTGAACAATATAAATGATTTTTAAAAAATGTGATTTACACTAATTGATTTCTAAATTTTCTATATTAAATTTAATTTTATTTGAAAATTTATTTTATAGATACTCATATTTGATATAATTGAAGTTGTACCTGAACCTGGTCAACCATTAACAAAAAATAGATTTAAACAAATTTATGCAAAAGAACAAAAAGGTCCCATAACTGCAATTACACAAGTATCTGGCTTTTTAGTCTCAGCAGTTGGTCAAAAAATTTATATTTGGCAATTAAAAGATAATGATCTTGTTGGAGTTGCTTTCATAGATACACAAATTTATATCCATCAAATGTTAAGTATTAAAAGCTTAATTTTAATAGCTGATGTATATAAATCTATTAGTTTATTAAGATTTCAAGAGGAATATAGAACATTATCTCTTGTTAGTAGAGTAAGTAAAAATTTTTTTTGTTATCTTTTATTTTTACAAAAAATAAATTTAAAAAAAAATTTTTATAGGATTTTAGACCAGCTGAAGTTTATACTATTGAATATTTAATTGACAATACTAATTTAGGATTTCTTGTTGCTGATGGTGAAAGTAATATAGCTTTATTTATGTATCAACCAGAATCACGAGAAAGTCTCGGAGGACAAAAATTAATTAGGAAAGCCGATTTCCATCTTGGTCAAAAAGTAAATACATTTTTCCGTATAAGATGTAGAATTTCGGATCCAGCGAATGATAAAAAGCATTTTTCTGATGCAGATAAAAGACATGTTACAATGTATGGTGAGTTCAATTTAAATATGATTGTATATGAAAAAATTTCTTATTTAATTTATTATATTTAATATATTATTATAATTTAAAATTATGATATTTTTTATAATATTAGCATCGCTCGATGGCAATCTTGGTTACATTTTACCTGTACCGGAAAAAACATACCGAAGATTACTTATGTTACAAAATGTCTTAGTAACACATATTTGTCATATTGCTGGTTTAAATCCCAAAGCATATCGGTAATTATAATATAAAGAAATTATATATAATATAAAGAAATTATTTATAAAAATTTAAATAACAAATATTTAATGTAATAATTTTTTTTTTTTAGTACTTATAAAAGTCACATTCGAACTCAGGGTAATCCTGCAAGAGGTATAATTGATGGTGACTTAGTTTGGCGTTATCTATATTTACCTAACAATGAAAAAATAGATGTAGCAAAAAAAATCGGTACACGTGTACAAGAAATAATAGAAGATCTGACGGAGATAGATAGACAAACAGCTCATTTTTAAAAAAAATATCTTTTTATTATTTCAAATCTATACTCCATTTTAAAGATTCTTCTATCTAATGAAGTATTTATCAAGGGAATATTTTTCTATTTAAAATAATAATACTTATAATTGTATTTATATTTTTTATAAAACCTACATTTTTAGAAATTTAAGTTTATTGTAAACATAGCTGAAATTTTAAATATGTATGTATATCATATTAAAATGAATTTTGTACAGATCAAGAATATAGTGATTTTTTAAATTGCTAAATTCATGAGTTATTTTTTGTCACAAAAATATATTAATTAGACAATAAATTTTTATAAAGATTAAAATATCTAATATTTTTTTTATATTCATTCTATAAGTTATTACGATTTTAAACTAAACTTTAAAATACACAATTAAAAATGGAAAAAATGGAAAAAATAGACAAATCGATAAGTCGATTATCTATTAAACAAAGCATCGCTTTAAGACGATTAACGAAGACTGAAGTAATAGGTAATAAGTCATTTAAATATCAACAAATTCAAATATCAACAAAATATTATAAGTATTATATTATTATTATACTTTTCAATTTAATCAATATACTTTCTATCAATATATTGATTAAACAATTTTAAATACTACAAAGCAAATACTACATTGACATGATATTTTACAACTGTTAATACAATATATTGTTTGATAATTTATATCATATCATATAAGAAATAAATGGCACAGTGTAATTATATTATTCAATTATTATTTAATTATATTATTTAAGTTAATTTATACTCTATTTTTATGATTTTATATTATATATTTTTTATGTATTTTTATATTAGAAAACTTTTTTTTTTACATGCAGCACCAATAGTAGAACTAACAATATTGGAAAAAAGAATTTGTGAAGTATTTGATATATTTGATACTACAAAAAGTGATGAAATAGATGTTAAAGATTTGGGAATTATTATTAGAACATTAGGATGTGTTGTCACAGAAGCAGAATTACAAGAAATACAAGTTCAAGTGGAAGATGTAGTAACTAATCGTATACCATTAAAAAAGTTTTTAGAATATATGTCCAAAGCTATTGGTGAATACAAGTAAGCTTTTTATAAATTTGAATTTTATTAAAAGATATAAGTTATGATATTTACATTTTTGAATATTTATTTTGAATTTGTTTTTAATTTTTCATTTTAATATAGATATAAGCCAGCAGAACCAGAAGATTTATTAAAAGCATTCCATTTATTAGATCCTGAACATCGAGGTTACATTATGCGTGAAGACTTAGAAAAAATAATGATGGAAATTGGAGAACCATTTTCAATAGAAGAAATAAATAACATGATGGCTATTGCATGTGATCCCGAAACAAAACAAATTAATTATGAACATTATATTAATTTATTACTTGTATGTATTGATATTTTATATTAGTATATATAATAGATAATATATTATAATATATTTTATGGCTTTTATGCAAATATATTTTATATGCATATTTTATTATAAAATAATTATCACAATAATTAATTTACATATAATTAAAATTAAATTGAAATCTATAGAATATTTTTATACATTGCTTATAGGTAAAAATACCTGAACCATTGAATGTATATTCCATTGTTGATGCAATGGAGGCTGCTAGATTAGAAGCTATGCCTAAAAAACCTAAATTGGATAGTCTTTTACTTACTTATCAATAATTTTTAATATGCAGTTTATATGATGAGATCAATATATTTCATTAATAATATAATGGATGCTATTAAATTAGAAGCTATTCCTAAAAAACATAGACTGGAGAATCTTTTATTGACTTAACAGTCATTTTTTTAATATACAATTTATTTAAAAAAATATATAATCAACAAAAAATATGTTAGTATTAAAATAATTATAAAAGTAAATTATAAAATATTTCTTAGTTTTTTTCTAAAAGAATAATATTATTATTATATATATAAAATATAAATTCATATAATTTCATATTATAAATATATATATATATCAAATTATATATATATCATAAAATTTCAATGTTACAATTTAGAAAATATTGGAGGATCACTTTTAGTGGCTTGTGACATAGCTGCATTTATAAAATCTTCACTTAGAAGCATACTCTGATTATACATGGCCTATTAAAATATAATTTAAAAAAGATATATAAATATGTGTATAAAAAATTATTAAATTTTTTATAGGTGGAAAAATATTAAAACTTACAATATGGTCCAAACCTTCTTGAACAGTATGATCTCTTGAATAAATTAAACTTAATTTTGAACCCTGTATTGCAACTGGACTTTTACTTGCTATTTTTTCTGCAAGCTTTATTGAACCATTTAATAAACTAAAAAATTAAAGGTATGTTTTTAATTCAATAATTCTTAAAAATAGAAAAATTACAAAAATAAAAATTCTTTTTTTATTATTTAGAAAAAAAAATATATTTTTTACCTTTCTTGATTATCAAATAAACAACTCACAAAACCTTGTTGTGCAGCTTCAACAGCTGAAAATTTTCTTGCAGTATATACAAGTTCTCTTATTAAACTGTCAGAACCTATAATTTTGGAAAATCTTTGCAATGTACCAACATCAGCAGCCATACCAAAATCAACTTCTTTTATTTGAAACCATGCATCTGAAGAACAATAACGTATATCTGCTGCAGATATCATATCTATACCAGCTCCAATACATGCACCATGTACAGCTGCAATTACTGGTTTTGGACACTAAAAAGTAATTTTAAAAAAAAAAATTAAAATAATAATAAATATACAAAATAATTAAATCTTAATTTAAATAATATAGTAAATAGTATTATATTTAAAAAAAATTGTAATATACAACTTTTTCTATTGCATCAAAACTCTCTTGATATTCTTTTATCTTTAATCGTAAAATCTTGCATTTTCGTGCAATATCTTCATGTTTTATTAAATCTTGACTAAGTTTCATTATATTTTGCACATCAATACCTATAAAATTTTAATAATAATATAAATAATATTTAATTTTTTTTTTATTATATATAATATTTATAAAATAAAATATAATATACCTGCACAAAATGCTTTACCAATACCTGACAGAATTATTACTCTACATTCTGATTCTGTAGCTAATTCATTAAAACAAATTTTAAATTCTCTGTATAATCATTAAATTAAAAATTTAATAATATTAAATTTCAAATATAATAAATTTAAATTAAAATTTAATGTAAATACATACTTCCACATAACATCATTTAATGCATTAAGTTTTTCAGATCTATTTAACTGTATCATAAAAACAAATTCTTTTGGTACAGATATTGTTAAAGTTTTATATTTATCAAAATTTTTAATATTAGAATAATTCATTTTATAAATATATTGTGTTTCTGAAAAAATTATATGTATTTTAATATTTTTGATTATATGATATTTTTTATTATTTTTTTATTTTATTGTAGATAACTAAATTAAAAGTCAGTTTTTTATGGAACTTTAATTTTAAGATTTAATTCTTACGTGTTTTTATATTTTTTAAACAATAGCGAATCGTATTTAAAAACATGTTAATGAAAAAATTACAAATCAAAGCTGAAAGTAAAAAAATAATTACTAATTATATTTTATATTTATGTATATTTCTTGAATATATATACAATGTTAGAATATATAAATTAATCATACTTCGTAACAATATTATGTCAATTAAAAATCATTGAAAAATTATCATAAATATACATATGATTTAAAGAATTAGTACATCATAATCTATATTGAAATCAAAACTACATAATTAAAATCTAGGAAAATCAAAGTTGATTATAACATAGAATATATTATCATTTCCTACGTTAATTTATTTAGAAAATTCATTGTCAAAATGACATAAATAATTTAATAATAAAATTAAATTTATTCTAAATATAATATATCATGTATTGTATTATAATTGCCTATCATAAATATTATAAGTATTATAAAGTATAATATAGAGCTGAAAAGTTAATATTTAAATTGGCACAAAAATAAAAGAAATATTTCCTTTTACATTTACATAAACATACAATGATATATATACTTTTATCTTCAAGAGATAATAAGATTATTGGATCTACGAAATCTAATTAGATTTATGTTCCTTTCAGATGGCAATTTTTAAAATTTTTTAATTAATTATTTTTAAATTAATTTTTAAATTAATTATTTTTAAGAAAAAGTGAAATCATATTTTAGA
>NW_006263829.1:46030-50804 GCF_000469605.1 Apis dorsata | reverse complement strand
TATAATATATATTATATATATTAAATATATAATATATATAATTATAATAAATATAATATATATAAATATATATAATATATAATATTTTATAATTATATTATAATATACAATATTATGTGTTTATTATATTATATAATAAATAACTATATAATATAATATTGTAAGATAAAATATTAATATTACTCTTTTATAAATATTTTACTAAATTCTTAACTAAATTAATGAGAACTATATTATGTATTACTTTACTATCTAGTGCTATTTATTTTATCTCTATAAAGTGCTTAAGAATTAGTGTGTAACTAACTTCATAGACTTTATTGTCCAAACTGGTTTGTAAGGTGTTGCAGTGGACAAAATGCTATCGAGATTAACTTTTCGCAATAGTAAGATAAAATTCTTATTAAAATGAATTAAAACTATTACATTGTAAAAAATTAAAAACAATATTAATAATATACCAACTTAATATAATGTTTCTATTATTATAAAATTTATATCTATTATTGCCATTATGTAATACTATATCATTTCTGTTATATTTTGCTTTTAAATTTACAAATTTGATTGTTATGATTATATTTTATATAATATGCTTAAATATAGTAAAAATATGTTGGATAAAAAAAATTGGATTGAAATTAAAAAAAAATTCATATTTGACAAAATAATGAATTTATAAATGATTTTTCTAGTATAGTTAATATTTAGTTTTAAATAATAAATAAAAAATATTTTTTAACTTTTATATTTTTTTATTTTATAATTTATTTTATAGTTCCTTCACAAGTAAAGACTTTAGCTTGTGGAATTCAAACAACTGCAGTAGCATCATCTAATGGACCACGTTTAAAGCGACCCATAGATGCACCTCCAGTTAGATTAGGATTTATTCCAGAAGAATGGTTTAAATTTTTCTATCCTAAAACTGGAGTTACAGGTAAATTGATAATTTATAAAATATTTATTTAATATTTTGGTTTAAGATAATATATAATTTTTTTATTTTTGTATTTAGGTCCATATATATTTTTAACAACTTTTTCAACATATTTATTATCCAAGGAATGGTATATTATGGAACATGAATTTTATAATGGACTTTCTTTGCTTTCAATTATTATATATGTCCAATACAAATTTGGAGCGAAAATTGGAGCATTTATAGATAAAGCAATTGATAAAGAAGAAGAAGAACTTAATAATCAGAAAAATGAAGATATAGAAGAAATTCAGAAACAGATTGATGAGTTAGAAAAAGAAAAGTGGTGTCTTGATGGACAATTAATGCTTTATGATGTAAAGAAGCAAAATATTTGGATGCAATTGGAAGCAAGTTATAGAGAAAATTTGGCAACTATTCATTCACAAGTAAAAAGCTTCTTTTTTTTAAATATTGATTTAAAAGATGAATGGAATTATATTCTTATACAAAATATATTTATATTCGTTACATATATTTATTTAAATTTATGCTTATTTATATATCTTCTTTGTAGGTTAAAAAAATTCTTGATTATCATGCTCAAATAGATATTATAAATCGTAGAATTTCTCAAAAACATATGATGCAGTGGATTATAAATAGTGTATTAGCATCTATCACACCTGAACAAGAAAAAGCTAATCTTCTACAATGTATTAAAGATCTTGAAGGTCTTTCAAAAGCTTGAAGTTTTATGCAGAACAAAATAAAATAAAAATATTATTAGTAATACCTGGGCTAGTATATTTTAAAAAATATGAAAATATTACATAAGAAAAAAACAATGTAATATTTTAAAATTAAATCATTATTTATCAGAGTATTTATAAATATAATATAATATTTCAATGAATAAATATAAAAAAATAATATTAAATTACATGTTAATATCTTTTGTTTCTTTAATAAAAAATCTATATATTAATTAATTATATTATGATAATTATATTTTGATATTTTGATTTAATTCAATTTAATTTTGTTATTATATAAATTAATTTTATAAAACAATTTTATAAAGCATTGTATATTAATTAAATATATATTAATACAAATAGTTAATAATTGTCATATTTTAAATATGGAACATGATTAAAAATTTGAATTTTATATAAAATCATATAGTATAATTTAAACACATATAAGACATAACTATATGTTGAATTATTGATAGTATATTTATATAAATAAAAATAATATATCAAAATTTTTTTTATATCATTTTTTTATTCATGATAATGTATAAATAAATTACATGATTTATTTACAAAAATTTATTAATAATTAATATTTATTAAATCATTATCATATTTCTTAATAATTAAATTTAAGATAAAAGGAAATTTTTAAATAATTTTGATATATATAGATATAGATAGATAGATATATTCTGTTATTTTAGGTTAAGTTATTAGAGATGAGAACATGAATTTTGTGAAGTGTTAAACGTCATCAAAATTATAACAAGGATTTATTTTTATTTTTATATGAAAATGGCATGGTTGTCAGGTCTTGCTGATAAAGCTGAAAATTTATTAAATAAAATAGATAAAAATACCGCTGCAGTTTTAAATAAAGACAAATATGAATTACCACAGTCTCAATTGACACATGTTACATGGATTCCTTCTGAGTCATGGTAAAAAAAATTGATTATTAAATGTCATTAATATTTTATTTTGCTATATTATAAATATTATCTATTATCAATTATACATATTATTTTTTTAAAGAATAGATTAATTTTTTCTTTAATTTAAATATTATTGTTTTTTATCAATCTTTATTTGTATATTAATATATATTAATATTTATTAAATTATTATTAAAGCAGAATAATTAATTTGATATTTCAGTGCTAATAGACAAGATGATATGATTTTGAAATCTACTACAGAATCACCAAAGAATTTTTCTTATGTTCGTTCAACATCAAATCTTTCTTCATTGACAACAAATTCTATTATGTCTAGAGATGAAGAGCTTCTTACTTTTTTAAATACAGCAAATTCAAGTCCAAAAAAGAATATAGCAGAAGTTTCAATATCACCACCAACACCTTCATCACTTATGGTTGAACATCCAACAGATACAACAGATTCTGTATCAGATTTATCAATTCATAGTGGTCGCTCCAGTCCCAGTTTTATGCATACTTCTGTAGATGTAACAGATAATCTTAATTATGATATTGTAAATGTAAACAATAATTTTTGTACGACCGAAGTAATAGATACATTAAATGATGAAATAATAGAAAATCAAATTTCTGGTATATTATTTTAAATAATATATATATTATAATATATTTTAAATATATATTTTAAATTTATGTTAATTTAAAAATTTAATCAAATAATTAATTTTCAAATTTATTTTAGGACATGATATTATTAAAAAAAAAACTGATACTATACAACAAGGATATAAATATGATGTGAAACAAGAAAATATGGAAATAAATAAATTAATGAATTCATCTCACAACAAATACATAAGAAAATATCTAAAAGAAGTAGAAAGAAATTTAGAAGAAAGAAATGAATTACTTGGAAAACAAGAAACAGACCATCAAAAAGAAATCACAGTCTTGAATGAAAAATTGCAATCTCTATACACAGAAAAAGTGCAATTATCTAAACAAGTAATAGAATTACAATTTGCTTTAGAAAGAAGTAGATCAGAATTAAATTCTGCTAGATCTGATTTAGAACAACATAAAGCTAGAGCCTTAAAGACATTACAAGAAAAAGAAAAATTGATAGCAGATTTAAGATGCAATGAGTCTACAGAAATGGATGATACAACTATTATAGAACTAAATCAATTAAGGTGAATATAAATTTAGAAAAAATAAATATTTAATTAATTTTATTTTAATATATATTATTAAATAATAGACAAGAACGCGATATACTTAGAGAAGAAAATCAACAAATTTCTGAACAATTAAGAATAGTACGTGAAGAATTAATGAATGCTGATGTAAAATTGGAAAAAATGAGACAAAAATCTACTGAGGCAAATGTACAAGCTCAAGAAATTCTTGCTACAGAAAGACGTAGAAGATTGGATGCAGAAGAAGATGCAAGATTACATTCAGATGTATATTAATATTTTATTTGTACGTTTTACATATGTTGTATGTAATGAGATTAATTAATAATAATCATTATTTTAGGAAATAAGATCATTAAAAGATGAATTAATTCGACAACGTAATAATTATACTACACAAATACAGAAAAGTGATTCTGAAATTGCTCGACTTAGAATGCAATTATCTGCAGCTTCAACACCAAATAGCGAAATAGAATCGAGATTGGCATCTCTTACACAAACATTAGTTTCAAAGCAACAAGCATTAGAAAGTTTAACAACAGAAAGAAATGCTTTAAGGCTACAATTAGAAAAAATAGAAGTATGTTAATTAAAAATAATTTATTTCCTAAATGGAATAAATAGTATCAAATATGAAAATGTTATTCTGTGAAATATTACAATATTAACGATTTTATATGTATAATAAAATATTTTTTTTATAGCATGAATTTAGGAATAGTCGTCGTAATGTTCCTTACAATAGTATAAACGATACAGATGATGCTAAAGCTCAAGTACCGACATTTCTAATAGAAACTCCATTTGATACTGGAGTTACTAGAAGAGTAAAAAGAGCTTATTCTTTATTAGATGCTATTAGTATTCGCACAGGAGTATTTTTAAGAAGATATCCTCTTGCAAGGATTTTGGTATTAATTTATATGGTAAGTATAATATATAGATTTA
>NW_006263829.1:45362-46022 GCF_000469605.1 Apis dorsata | reverse complement strand
ATTTAGAATCATTAGTTCCAATATACAAAAAAAAAAAAAAAAAAATGAAATTAATATTCTTTACAGGCATTACTTCAATTTTGGGTTCTTATAGTTCTTTTATCACAATCACCAGAAGCTCATTAATCAATATTTATAATACATTCAATAGAACATTTTTGTAAATATTATATTGGGATAATGCACATATAATTGTTATAATTACAAATTGAATCTGCAATTTTTTTAATGTTCTTTACAAGTTTATAATGTATTATATAATATATAAAAATTTTATTTCTTAAATTAATTTTATAACATTTATTTGAATAGTATTTACTGAATATATGTATATCATGTTAATAACTTTTTATGAAATTATTGTAAATATGGAACAGAAATTCTATATTTGCAATTAATAACTAATGAAATATTTTTCTCTATTCAAATCATTATTTATTTTTGCACTATACAAGAAAACAAAAATAATATTACAAAGATAATAAATATAATGTATTTAATTCAATTTAAATAAATAAATAAATAAATAATATTAATTGCATTATAGTTTTTCATATCAAATACTTTGAGAAAGATAAGCAATTTTTAATTTTTAAAATAAAATATATAATATTGATAAATTTTATATATTTTTTTTATAATTTCATTGATATTTTTATT
>NW_006263829.1:35177-44957 GCF_000469605.1 Apis dorsata | reverse complement strand
TATATATATATAATTGAACATAATCACAGGATTCAAAATTTTTATGGAATATATTTGAAAAAATAATTTACTAGAAATTTTTAGAAGTTGAGATCATTTTAATGTATATTATCTAATTTATTAATAATATCAGATTTTAGTTTCTTTTTTTTTTAATGTTTTATACATATCATTACAAAAAACAAAAATATCTAAATAATCTAATTAATTATTATTATTCACTATTTTTACATATCTCGCTAATTGTTAATATGTGATTTGGTTGATTCTTAATGCTACGTATTATTTTGTTACATTAAAACAAAAGAATTTGATATGCAATATAAAAACAGAGGCATGCGAACAAATAAAATTTCACTATATGCATCTTTATATTTTGCAAATATATGCATTTGGTAATTAAGAAATTGTTTTTTTATTTGATATTTGTAATTACATAACATGAAACGTTGATCAAATAATTTCCAAATGTTAGTAACATGTTGAGCAGTTTTCTTGTTGTTTGATCGAACGTTTAATACTATGCCTCTGTTGCAAATAATTAATTTACTATTATTCTATTGTTCATGACATTAATTTAAAATATAGATTATTTTACGAGATATAATTTATTTTTATAAAGATATACAATTTTATCAAATGTTTCGCAAGAACGCTGCACGAAATTTCATTCATTGCTGATCTAATTGTAACAATTCGAATAATACTTAAGTAGAATAAATTACAACTATGTATGTATATTGCTTTAGCAATCGGGAAAGTGTATGATTCCTATACTTTTTAGGCACAAATTTTATAATTAACCGATTTATCTAAATATAATCAGTTTAAATAAAAAGAATTAGATCATTCTTTTTTTTACTGCAAAAATAATTGAAATATTAAATAATTCGAATATTAGAATAAAGTTAAAGTGTTTAAGAATTTAAACATTCAAATGAATACAAATTTTACAGTAATTTTTGTTATTATTGATTGTTTAAATTTAAATTTTAAAACAATAAATTATTAAAAAATTGAAATCAATATATATTTATTATTTTTCTACAAAATTTATGAATTCTTATTGTTGAAATTTCTTTTATATTTTTTTTAATACTATAAATTTTAAAGAAACATGCATTTTATAAAGAATAATTCAAAATTCAATCAATATTTCGACTTTCGATATTACTAGTATATTTTTTATAATTTTCAAATTAATTCCATATAATTTTTATTAATTTCATATAAATTTATATGTAATATATATATAATATTATATATATATATATATATATATATATTATATATAAATTCAGAAACTTATTATGCACATTAATCCTTTCTTTCCCATATAAGTTTTATGTGATCATATTTAATTATTAAAAATATTTCAGTAGAAGTTAATTATATAAATTGCATAAATTGAATAAAATTGCATATAAAAAAATATATATTTTATTTCATTCATAAGCTAATTTTTAATATTTAAAATATTTAATATTTCATATGAAACATTTATTTATTTATATTAAATAATAATGTTTATTAGAAATAGAAATTAAATACAAAAAATTTGGGAATGAAAGGATTAATATATATAATATATATCACATATTGTAAACAGCGAAAAAAATATAATAATACGCAAAAAAAATATAATAATTTGTTTATATTTGTTCGAATTGCTCTTTATAAACCGAAACCAATTTCTTCGCAGGATTGCAAAAATATTTTTTTAACAATTATAAATCCCATTTCTACTATTCATTGCAAGTATCAAAGTTGAATCAAATATCTAAGTCTATTTCATTTTGAGATTCATTAAAAATCATTTTTTTATCGATATTTCAGATCGATAAATTGTTACGTTTAATTCTTGGCAAACGCGTTTGATTGTTTAAATGATAATAAAAATAACAAAATTATACATTCTGCTAAGAGAAAAAACAAAGAAGCTTAATTAAGAACTTTTGATACAGTCATTTCTGGGGTTCTAATATTCTAATATTAATATATGTGTTTCTACTTTATCCTAAAAGTAAATATATATATAAATTAAAGAATTTTTTAAAGCCATGAAAATAACAGAAATAACATAAATTTAGAAGATTGCAACAATGTATTTTTATATTTTAAAAAATATTAAAGAAAATTATTGTGATAAATGAAATTTTTTTTTAATAATTATTTTTAATTATTTTTTTAATATTTTTGTACATACATTGTTTATAAATAATTAAATAGAATTTTTTATGAAATATATTCCGATAATCTAAAATTTTATAATCACTAAGTCCAAAGATAATAATAATCTGCGATTGTTGCAATATATTTCGCGAATTAACATTTAATCCTGTCATTATTTTAATAATACTAATTAGTAAATTTTAATGGAAACGGACAACTTAAAACATATCTATAATGAAATATTTATGATAATATATAGATGCTAAAAAAAAATTTCGAATTGAAAGAATTTATCATAATGTATAATATGATTATTATATATATAATTCATATGAAATTTTGTAAATTATATTCTTAAAATATGAATACACGATCATAATTTCTTTTTCACATTAACAGAATTAGCATTGCTTTTAAATTTGGTTCTTCTTATGAAATATATATATATATATCACTCACGATTGATAAATAAGGAGGTTCACTAATTGAAAACTATATTTGCAGAACCTCTTTTAAAAAAGTAATGCTACATTTTTATTTCTTGTTTTTATAATTCTTTTTATATTTAGAAAGAGATTATGTAAAAGTATATAACATGCAGATTAATGTATATTTGTCTTTAGATTGTGCTTATTGTTTTTTATTAAGGTAAACAAAATATGAGATAAGAAAATTTTTCTTCAATTTTATTATTTATGTTTCTTTGACTATTAATTTTTATAAAATGATATTTATTATAATAAGTTTCTATCTCTTGAACATTATGTATTTATATAATATTAACTGAAATAAGTTAAAAATGGACGTTTATTTTACGATACATTTAGTCCGAAAATACTTTATTCTTTTGATAAAGTATTAAGATTATGTCGAATATGAAATATTTTAAAAAATCTATATTATTTTAGAATGAAAAGTTTTTATCATTTATCTACGCGATGCTGATAGTTTTGATAGAAGTATATTCGTTAATCGAAAATCATTCGATCATCTTGAGACAATGCCACCATTTTGTTCAAAATTAATTCAATTAATTGCGAAATTCTTATATCGCAAAAAAGAGAGAGAGAAAGAGGCAGAGTTACAAGTCAAATACAAATTTCACAGCCACCAATTTGCAGGCAATTTTTTTTTCTTTTTAGAGATAAGCTTTGCTTCTAAAATTCCGATACTAAACTCGAGCGTGAAGCAATCCTGCAATTTTATTTCTGAAAGTCTTATAGCAGTATTAATAAGTATTTAAATATTTTAAATAATTGTAATAATTCTATGTTATATGACTACAAATTATTTTATACCGTTGATTTTCTAACGTTATACTTACTTTATAATTTTTCTGAATAGCTACTTCATCGACATGCAAACTTCTTTGATTAAAATTTCTTTTACTAAAAATATAGTGAATATTTTTTTTCTATTATTATTAAAAATATTGCATTTATGTGATCCATTTTGTATTTAATAATTAAAACATCTTTTACTTTTTAAAAGGAAATATATAGAAAGTTTTTCATTGATAATGCAAGTTTTTCTACAACTATTATGTAAAGATTAAATGATATAGAGTTTACGAACTATAAATGTATTTTCTCAAAGAAAAAAATAAATTGATATACTTTTGGAGAACTCGATAATCTTTATCTAATAGAATAATTTCAAGTTCTTTATATTATACATTACAGTACAATTCTATACAATCTTTCTTTGATTATATAAAATAATTTATAGACTGAAGAGTTTTATTTATTTCTAAATTTTAATTTGTAATATTAGTAGTCTTTATTCTTCGGTAAAATTTTTGATGAATGGGATGTGCATTATTAAAAATTAATGAAGATTATAATTGGATTTATCTTTAAATACTTATTGTATTTATAAAATTAAAAATAACATTTTATTTGGATATTTATTATTAAAAATTTATATTATATGAAATATGATTGCTCCACATTAAAATTACGTTATTTTTGAGTTACTATCTACCTATTTATATTTTCTAATAAGAAAATGGTTTCTTTTTTGTCATTTTTTATTATTTGGATTATTTTTCACGACTAAAATATTATATAGAAGTAGTTCGAAATAAAACGAAATTTACAAACTATTTAAATACGAAAATTTTAAAAATAACGATAAAAAAAATAAATAAAAGATAATACATTATATCGATCAATTTAAATATCATAAGAAATTTTGATAATATTAAAGAACAAATTTTAAATCAAAAACTTAAAAATTATATTATTGATTTTACTATCTTACAGATAGAGTCAGAAAATTTCATTTAAAACTTCAATATCATTAATAAACCCTATAACGAACTGATGAAGACAATACATTCTAAGAAATCTATCAATTAAACTTCATCTGCATCATCCCAATCTTCTTTTCAATAGCATTCTTCTTATTCTGTTTCGTTCAACTAAGAATCGATCGCATCATCATTCTACTTAAAACGATCAAATGACTCAAATCGTTTTATTCTTTTCGATTTCGTTTACGAATTACCTCTTTTTCTTGCACATGATTCTCAAACATTACGATTCGATGTCAGATTGTTCAGAGTCGTTTTCGTTGTTACTACAGGTTGACGTGACGTCGTTTGACGAGGAATTTATCGAGTTTGGTGTGGGCGGAAGCGATGGTCTTGGTATAGTTTTCTCCGTCGACGAGGTCACATCCGTTTCCTTGCAGTCAATAATATCCAATCTTTGTTGTATACACTTGTTTTCGGGATTGTTCAATACTGAATGAATAAAATCTCGAGTCTCTGCGCGCAAAGCGTTTACTCTTTCTTGAAGAATGTTGTTTCGTCGTATCAGAGCCATAGTACGTACGACAATATCTAGAAGACCTGATGATGATATCGAATAATCTATTATATAATTATTCTTTTAAATAATTTTAAATAAATCTTAAATTTCAAGTCAAATAAAAATTGTAATTAAAATTATTGTTTTATAATTAAATAATCAAAATTATATTTATTTTATAAAAATCCATTAATTTTGTAAAACTATTGAAATTATGTAAATTATATTATAATGATAATGTAAAAAGATGAATGATGAATATCGTTCTAAAATAAATACTGAAATTTCATTAAAATAACGAATTAGAGATAACAAAATTTTTATTCCGAACAACAGTTTCTTGTGAAATATTTTGTGTTTTAAATTTTAATAATTTATTATATTTCATTTATCAAATATTAATTAAAAATAATCTAATTCGCATTTATATTAGTTTTTATAATTTACATACATAATTTTACATATTTTTTAATAAATAAGAATAATTAGAAATAATTTGTATAGAATTAAAAATTTCAAAAGTAAAAAGTCATTAAGTAAAAATTCTTCTCTTTTAAATGACTTAAAATGATCTTTTAACAAAAATTCAAAACATAAACTCAATAAAAAAGTTATTAAAACTTGCTTTGTTTCTGTTCATCAATCGCACACTTAATTGTATTAAAAACTACACCTTTTCGTCTTGCTAGGAACACTTTCCAATGTTCCTTTGTGTCCACTGGAACTCTAGCAGAAACATTTGGAAAGGAAGAACTGACGATTGTCGGATCACAGGAGTCATTGGAATTTTCTGGTTCCCAAAGAGAATTTTCCGGTGGTGTCAAAGACCCATTATCGCGTGAAGACTCATTCGTTTCTAATCGTCTAATTTCTAGCCTTTGTTGTTTTGCAACAGCTCCATTATGAATCCTTTGTCTTCGTCGTGAACATGGGATTGTAGATGTTCTTACAACAGGTATCTCCGACAAGTAAATAGTCGGAGCCATTTTATAATAAAATCTGCAATCAGAAAAATAAAATTCTTAGAAAAAAAATACTCATTTAGACAAGATTTTATAGAAAAGAAAAAGTCTTTATCATTTAAAAGAGATATTATAGAAGAGATTTTCATTTAGATTAAGACTAATTAAAAATAAAATACGTTTGATAATAATAAAATTCTAAATGTACTTATATGAATATATGATAATTTTAATAGTTCATATCTTGTCATATATTAATATTATTGATTTTATATTAATATTCTAGATGGTTATATTTCATAGTTTTCAAATTTGTTCTTGTTTAGTAAAAATAAAAAAATTATATCTTTTTTTTTATATATTTATAAGAAAAAATAATATAAATATCTACTTATAATAAATAGTTTTATTTTTAAATTAAAAATTTGAAAACAAAAATAAAAAAAAACGAAAATAAAGTTAGAAAAAAGAGCAACAAGAAAATAATAATATTTATAATATTTAGTAAAATTTTTTTATAATATATATATATTTGTAAATTTTGAGGAATCTATCTATATGTTTATCTACATATATCTTTAATTATTCTTTTATCTTCTATATTTTTTTAATGTTTAAAAATGCATTTATCTTTAAAAAAAATTGGTATAATTAGAAAGTTATCTTTAAATACATTATCCTTAATTATTTGTAATTATGATAAGATTATTTTTTCTCAATTTTATTTCTCCTATCTTTATTCATAATGTAGCAATAAAAGCGATACCATATATATTAATTTTTTTTGTACGTATACATTTTTTTTTATACATATACAATATTTAAATCAATTTATGCATAATTTTCAAAAATTATACAATTACACAATTACCCGCATATCCGCATTTATTTCAATGTCTCTCTATAATTGTCTCTTTAATATACGATTTTTACAAATGTTCATGGACCAATTCATTCATGAAAATTCTCATATTTCCATAAACTATGTTTATACGTTATACAAGCCTGGTCTATCGACCATGGTAATTGTCCTGTCAGCAATACATAATGATACTAGCCATCTGCGTAATTTAACGAACAGACAACAATCGATGACCTACTTATGTACGCATCAATGATGCGTTTTATTACGTGAAAGTGTTTTCATTAAGTAAATAATTTTTATACACGATATATTTATTCAAAAATGATAAAAATACTAATATTTAATTTTCAATGAGAGTTTAAGTTACATTTTATTTAATAATAATTTTTGAATGATATTATATTTTAGTTTTTATCTTAATCTTAATTTTATTTTAATAATATCTTAATTATCTGTAATAATATTTTATAAGATTCATGATATCTACTAAATTATAATTTAAAATGAAGATTATTATTATTATTAAATTTAAATATAATTTAATTCTAATTTAAAAATTAATTATAAAATTAAAAAATATCGAATGAAAATTAATTTATTTGTTAATCATAAGTAGATATACTTTAAAAATAAATAAATAAGACAAAGAATTTTTTTAAAAATTATATTTTTATTCAATAATGCATACTTTTATGATAATATATTTTTAATCTACATTCACGAATATATTTGAAAAGAATTATAAAACTTTATCTCATTTGAAACATTATTTGTAGAATGTAGTTAAATCTTTAATCGAGATCATGCTTTCAATTATTAAATTTAATTAAGATAATTACATTGACGAAATACGATTCTAATTAACTCTTATTTCAAAAAATTTAACACACTAACATATGATTATATATAATTGATATCAAAGTCTATGAATAGTCCATAACATAAAAAACATGATAGATCTATTTATATTAATTTTTCAATTTTAGATATTAAAAGACTATCTTATCATGATAGTTAAAAAAGAAGAACAATTCTAAATTTAAAGATAACATAATGTATTTAAATAAAGTGTTAAAATTAATGAAGTTTTAAAAACGTTAATAGCATGATATTATCAATATCATAATATGTTAATATCATCGAAGTATTCGAGTATAATTTAAAATATATTTAATATATTTAATTTAAAAAAATTATAGTATATATTAAGATTTTTTTCTTAAAAAATAAAAAAGATATTTGATTTGTCATATCTTTTTTTCTGTAATTTTCATATATAATTACTATAAATTCAAATTGATAAAATATATCTAAACAAAAAATCAATCATGTTCTTCGAATCTTAAAATATTTGTTTTAATATTGTTTGTTTCAAGAAAATATTATAATAACTTTAGCAAATGATTATTGGCATGGAAACATCGTTTTACTTTGTGATTAGAAAATTATTTATAAATTTCGAGGGATCGAAGATAAGACTTTCACTTATTATAAATGTCTAATAATACTGACACGAGCCGATGTCTTGCACCTTGACCACAGGAGACACGTGTACACCTGCGGTAATGCTTGATGTAAAAAGTGACTACTTAAACAACGTCCGCGTGAAGGTACGTGAAACGTTTTAAAATAAAAACGGTTAAGCAAGAACGATGAAAAGTCAGCACGTGGATCATTGCTAATAAATCAAATCATTCTGCAATTATTAATTTAGTAATGGTTTAATTTTTTGCAAATTTTTCAATTACAAGTTTTTCATCTTCATATGTATTTCAAATTAATCATTTGCTTTTGAACAAATCTTTTTATTTAAAGATTTTTAGACACAATACAAAGATATAATTAATTTATATTCTTTATCGATTAATTTTCTATTATAGTAAGAAATATGTAAATTGAATTTTTAATAATGATTACTATTTTTAATATCATAACTTAAATTTAATACTTTGATGTCTCTTTGAAATCTAATTTTGATGATGACATTTTTTTTAAATTTAATTTTTTTACTCCTTTAAATTTTCAAAAAGTTTAATAAAATTCTGGGATAATTATGTGTGTACTTATTTCTAGTACATTTATATATTTTTGTTAAGTTAAATATTCGAGATTTTTTTTTATAATAAAAGCAAAAAATTAAAAAAAAGGAAACCAAGGATGAAATAGATCTTGGATTATCAACGACCTAGATTTTCTTTCGAAATTTAAAGGTTTCATAATTGGAATTATAAATATCGAGAGAAACTATATATT
This sequence comes from Apis dorsata, assembly GCF_000469605.1. NCBI lineage: Eukaryota > Metazoa > Arthropoda > Insecta > Hymenoptera > Apidae > Apis > Apis dorsata. Next base: position 35,892 of record NW_006263829.1, on the reverse strand, counting down.
AAATCATTCAATTAGAAAAAATTACATAATTTTTTATATTTTTATTATATCTAATAACTTACTACATAAGCACAACATACATAATTTAAAAAAAGAAAAATTAATCCTAATAAATAAACATATAACATAAAAGTAAACTATTTTTTACGATAAAAATTATTCCTTCAAACCTTTTTTAATTCGATAAATTAAAAAAATAAAAATTATCCTGACATTCATATTGAAATTCGTTATACTTTTTAACAGATATCATTATAAGTGGCATTTATAGCACGATTCAAAGAACGTGTTACGGATTAGTTTTCTTAATGTATAACCAAAGTAGTTTTTCAAGATCCTAACATTCGAAATCAAGGGTTCTCTATAACATGTGTGTATTTAACTATAGTTTAGCTATGAATTACACGTGTTCACTCGTACCGGTTGGCGACGCGATCGATGCAGGCGATGACCTGATTACTGTGAACGTCGGTGCACGTGCCTGCACCGAAATAAAGCAATAGAGCCTCGCCACGACTTCTCGTCACCCCTCGACCGGTTACCCCGACTGCTTTGACCTCGGATTTCGTCGCACCACGTGCGACTATGAAACAATACTGATAACGCTACATGCAAGCATCCATAATCCGATTGCGGCTGCGCAATATATCATATATCGCGCATACAGCTATATCATATATTCCTGATACATCATTAATGAATGAACGCATATGTA
>NW_006263829.1:33616-34889 GCF_000469605.1 Apis dorsata | reverse complement strand
AATTTTTTTTTTTTTTTTTTTTTACTTTTTGAAGAATAAATAAAAATATATTAATTATTATGATAATCATTGTAATAATAGCAATATTTTTATGAATTATTTAAGAAATGAAAAGTAATTAGATCATGGAAGAAATTTTATAAATATTTTACTTTTGAAAATATTAATTTAGAATAATAAAAATTAAATCCGAAATCGAATATTATTTTTCTCGAGTGACATTGCGAATATTTCTTAAATTAGATATGATTCCCGTTAATCATCTCTATAAATTATAAATAAGTATCCAATGAAAGTACATTTCTGGCATGAGATTCCATTTGTTGAATTTTGTCGTGCATATTCTGAACACATGTATACTAATGTTAGAACATTTCAAATATGTAGAATTTTCATGTTATTCAACACTTCATCCTTAACTTCTAGTCACAAGTAAAATATGTTCATAGATAATCCATAAATAAACTCTTAGCAAAAGTTCTCTTTAAATAAACTTCAAAGATCATAACAGTAATTCAATCGAACTCGATATCGATAAATCCGCAACAACTTAGCCACGATAAATTATATAACGAAATAATCGACTTATATTTATAATCCTATTTCTAAAGACTTACCGAGTCAACGTACGCTAACTATCATCCGTTATAATCTTGCCGTAATTACGAAACTGTCAAAATCTTAAGACCGTTCTCTACGGTTTCTTCCATAGAATTCCATCGATGGCACGAGCATAACCACGCGATCTTTTCTATTAAATGTAAGCCACCGATGCACGTGGTAACAGGATCAAAGGAGCCTAACGGTAATTTTTGACTCATGACGCGGATATACGCGCGATAATTCACGAAGGGGAACAGCCGTGATATATCGTAGGTGTCATCCGTGCGTTCGTGTATTCGCACCCAGCACCCAGCCGAAAAGTAAAGTGGTGGGCTCTACAATACAGACATCCGTTAGCGGCAACTTCCCTACGAATGAAGGCCAATAGGGAGGAGAGGCCTCTCCACAGTCGGATTGCAGAGGGGTTGCATCGTGGGGAAAAGGGAGAAGGAAAGGAAGAGGGAGACTGAGGGAGAGAGAGAGGAAGAGCGGAAAACTGCGAGGGAACTGGGTGGCCTTCAATAAGGGCACACGTGCTGAATTTTCGGTTCGTCTACCGCGTTTCGCCAACCGTCCCCGATTTGCGTGGATTCATTGCGTTTCGTAATTTGCACGTTTTGCACGATTATTTTTATCGCGAAACGAAAAACGATAACGATCTTTTGGTTAA
>NW_006263829.1:27924-33331 GCF_000469605.1 Apis dorsata | reverse complement strand
AAAAAAAAAAAAAAAATTGAATTTGATCTTTTGCTTATATTTAATATATTTTGTTTTGTTATCTTATTATTATTTATTATATATTAGGTATATTGTCAAACTTTTTTTAAATTTCTACATGAATTCAATTTTGTAAACTTTTCGATTAAATTTTTCTTTTATAAATTTCTATATCTTAAAATTCAATGTACAATGGATGTTAATTATTATGATAAATTTTTTTAAAGTTTTATGATTCATAATTTATTTTGTGTATCTGAGTGTCACGTGTATCATAAAACTACGTGCTGACTTGGATCGAAATATACTCATAATCAGTGAAATATTAACGAGAAAGCATTTTGGATAAGAAACATATAAAATTACTTGTAATAAGAATATATGAAATATTAAATATTAAATATTAAATATAAAATATATAATATTATAACATTTAAATTTTTCACACAGTTTATAATGGAATAAACGGAAGATAAATAATATTTTACATTTATATTTAAAAGTAAAATAAAATAAAAAGAAATATAAATAATATCATTTTTTAAAATATATTGAAAAAGAAAGAAAATTAAAAATTAAAATATTAAATATACGTAAATTATTTTAAAATTAGTTAAATGTAAAACTTCATTGTAGATTGTAAAAAATTGTTTAAAAAAAATGAATCGAAAATAAAAAAATAAAAAGATATAAATTAAATATATAAAATATTTACATTTTATTTAGTCAGATTTTTATTTTATTAGTTTTACTTTTTAATACATTTATATAAATTTATATTTTTAATCGTAATAAATCCATAATTTAGTTTTTAAAATTATTTCAATTGCCAAAATTCAAAAATTATTCAATTTACAAATGGTACTATGGTAAAATAATAGTTATATGGTAAAGATATAACTGTAATAATCATGTAATGTATAATATATCTTGCAAAATCACAATTATCAGTACTTATATAAATAAATGACTAATGTTATTAAAGGATAAGTCGTTCGTGTGAACTTTTCGAGATAAAAAGTTAGATAAAGAAAGTGAAACTATTTGATAAAGTGATGCAACTGCATGGGAGTTGCTAAGTGCGAAACTAGGGGGAAGTACAAGGCCTTTAGCGAAGAAGGGCACGTGTAACTTGTCTCGTCGATAACCGCTATATTTACGACTGCACACCACGTGTCATATTTGAAGTTTACGGCAATTTTCCAAGAATCTGTCATGAGTCAACGCGGTGCGCATTGAATTTCTAGGACGTCGTTAAAAATTTAGACCAGCTTCGCACGTGCGCGTCTAGAAGTCCTCTGCTTAAGGAAGCACCAATTTATCATGCGTTGGGAAACACGTTTCGATTCACTCTCTCAGTCTCGATAACCAGAAAATCGAATTGATGTAATAATAGAATAGAACAGAAATTAATCCTTTGTTTTATTTGTACTTTATTAATTGGTTGTATTAAATAATACGATTAAATTAAGTTTAAGAAGATTATAATTTTAAATAATTAATTGTTTGATTTTAAATTTTCATTGTAAGTTTAATTTAATAAATATTTTATTTAAATATGAATAATCGATATAAAATGGATATTTAATAAAATGAATTAATTACGTGAGTTTTTATTTCCCGATTAATTAAAATTGAATTTCGAAAGATATAATGAATAAAAGTAGTTTATAGTAGATATATGTATAAAAATTTTACCGATACACGTGTTAAATTTACAGTTCAGTGGCACGGTTATATTTATCGTTGAGCCTACGGTATTTCTGAGCGTGTTACACGTGTAATGCAACCTTCGTGTAAACGATTAAGATTTTTTCTTTATTATTAAAAAATAAATAAATAAATAAATAAACAAAAAGTTAAAAAAAAAAGAAACAAGGTTTGGAAAAAAAATACCACGTGTCAGTAATAAAAGTTAATAAAAAGTAAAAATATTGTTCAGAAAAATAATAATATCACTCGTGGAAGATGAATTATATTTTTAATTTTAATCTATAATTTTACGATGAAAATAACTATTATGAAATTATTGGAAATTTTCTAAAAAAAATTATATAGTTCTAAATCTTTAGAAATTATAATTGGTTATTGGTAGTGAATAGAATACTGAATAGAAAAATATATATATCATATATTCTCTGAGGATTGTTCAAAGTTTTCCTATTTTTGGGACAACTGTCTACTTTCAAAAGAGAATGAAATATAGCAATGTGAATACAATCAAGCTATATGTATTTATCACTTCTCATCTTTAAGAAGAATAAAAGTTGAAAGATCTATATAAAAAAATCTATATAAATCTATATTGAATGGAAAAAAAAAAAAAGAATACAAAGAATTGAATATAAACTTTAACAACCGGAAACGTATCATTAAATATTTGCTTATAATAGACATTCGTTAATTGTTTTGATAGAATAATATGATTTAACGATAGAGGAATAAAATCTCAGATAGATTTTTTTCTGAAAATTTATAATACAATAAAAAGTCATATTGAAATATTGAATTGTAAAATTTAAAAATGTTTAATGAATAATTTTCTAATCATTTTTAATAATGTACGTAATATTTAATTAAAATTATTTTTCAAAATTGATTTAAAATATTGCATTAAAACATCAATAATTATTACAATTATTAAAATGAATTACAGACAAACTATAATATATACATTTCTCATTATCTCACATCTATCAATTTCTAAAAATTTTAAATAATGATGTATAAATATTTAAATAATTTAAATAATTGCGAAAAAATTTTATCAAAATTATTTCAATCGTTTAACCTTCAATTAATTCATTCAGTCGACGTTTAAAGGAACATCTCATGCAATATTCCGCGACACATGCAGTTGGTTATACGTGCCACGTGTCGAATGCTTGGGGAAAAAGAATCTTATTATTCTATTCAGGCATGCGTAGGCTGTCGATATCAGAAACTCATAAGAATGACTAGATTGCCCGCGTGACAGCATTATCGATCGTTTATTACCGTTTCACGAGCTGTCCGAGATCTTACATGAGATACATTTAAAATTTATCACCCCACAAATGACCGTGTTACCGAGAGTCACAATCTGTACGCAGAATTCTAATTGAGAGCCTAATTTTATACGACTAGAGTGTCCGATTCACTTTTGCTGAATGTATGAGAAAGATTTTAAATTCTACATTAACACCAACGTCAGCTATATTCGAGACGAAATATTTTACAATGTTTTTGTTATAATTAATTTAACAAATCATAATCTTCATTAAAGATGAAATTAGATTTTTATTTTATTGCAAAGAAGATAAAAAATTTGTTAAATGAAATTCTGAAGTTTTTTATAAATAATTATCTATAGTAATAATGAATTTAAAGATATTTATTTTATTAATATAAATTTTAATAATTGTGAAAGAACAATAATTGTGAAGAATTATGTATCATTATCTTTTTTTTTTTTAATTAGTAGTAAAAATATTGCGTATTTTTTATTAAAAGAAAAACACATTCACAAAAATTTTTTTTATAAAATACATATACATACTCATGTGAAAAAACTAATTATTTTTAAATATTACTTTTTTTTTTATTTTATGATAATATTTTAATAAGATAAATGTTATATATTTATGGAATAATCAATATATTAAAATAAAAACATTTTTTTTTTTACGATAAGTTGAAGAAGAAATTCAATCACTTGTTGGAAGGTTTCTTATAACAGTAAGTAAAAAACTTCTTTGAATACTATTCTTAAAGAATTTATGAATTTCTATTTGTAGAAATTTCCTTTCCTCATAATACTTTATCATAAATAAATAAAATTTTACTTTCTATTATGTTATTTTTTTTATTTTGATATTGTATAATATTTTATTACAATTTATTTATATATAATACTAATATCTATTATAATTTCTTTTAAAACCTATTAAACATAAAAAATTAAAAATATTTGTTTAATTATAAATTATTATTTGGATTATTTATAAATTATAATTTTATAACGTTTAGAATGTTTATTTTAATAACAAATTTATTTTATTTATTATCAATAAAAATATATATATATTTTGTAATACTTTTATTAATTTAATGATAATTAATTTAAAAATATTCGTAATCAAATGAATTATAAATAGTAAATGGAACGATAAAACAAACGATAAATTTATTAAAAAAAATTTAATAAATTTAATTTCAAACCAAAAAAATAAATAGATATAGAATTTATTGAAATTGTATAATATAATTATATCATATTATATTTATCATGATTAATGTAGCTATCTTTAATTTTAGCATAAGAATTCAATTCAAAAACAAAACCGAATCGATAAGCAGGAGAAATTTCATTATGAAAAAATTTTAATTTCTTACGTTGTTAGGAAATTCCACGAGACGAGATTTCCTTATTTCCTTTCAAATGATACGATTAATTTCGTTTTAATTCTCTCGAAAGGAAATAAAGATTTGACCAAGATAAAATATTCTGTGTATACATTGGATTGAAATAAAAGGAAGTTTTATTTTAGTAGAAATAAATACAATGCAAATAACCGGATCCACGAGCGTTCATTGGAATATTATCATTAAATGGCTTAACACGGCAAACGAAAAAAATATGTAAATATGTCATCAGTGCAAATTATTATATATTTAAATTTATACATAATGTCCTATAAAATCTAACTGAAAAGAAAAAGAAAACGAAAAATGTATACATAATATATGAATACTATATTTAGCAAAAAATGCATTCATGCGAAACAAGATTTAAGGATTAAAATAAATTATTAAGGTTTAAAATGTTCCAACTATTATTGCAACATTTATTTTGATTAATTGATTGTCAATTATTAAAAGGATTCAAGTGAATATTATTCTAGAATGATGAATAGAATATATGATGTATATCATATTGATATGAATATTTATAAATTTAATAATAATTTTCTCTTATGAAAATAAAATAAAAATATTCAAATAAACATTTAAATCTTATAATGATTGTTAATTTTTTTTTGTTTTAATTTAATTTGGGGAAATAAAACAATATAGGAATAAAGGAAATAATAGTTTTAATAATAATAATAATAATAAAGATAGTTTTAATTTAAAATAAATAACACTTTGTTAATTGATTTAAATATTAATGCTTTAAGTATCAATATTTTTTAATTAAATAAAAATATTCTTAAATTTTTTAATGTATATAATATATTAAATAAAAAAAATTGGATGTTGATTGTAATTTAAGATATATTATTGATAAAATATTCTTGTAATATTATTAATAAATATTGTAAATTGTACATTTTTTTTTTACAAATTATAAAAATATAATTTTTTCATGTAAAATAAAAAATTTAATGAATCAAATTCATAAAATTGTACTTTATACTATATTTTT
>NW_006263829.1:25405-27687 GCF_000469605.1 Apis dorsata | reverse complement strand
ATAATATTATTTATCATTTAATATATTTATAATATATTCTTCATAATTACTTATCTTGAAAAAGTGCATCGTTTTACGAAATATCGATCCATTAAATTATAAAAAATTATCGAATTTGCAGGTCGCTGCATTCTGTGACTTCTACTACGCTCAAGTACAGCCACGTGCAGCTTTTCCCCCACCATCGAACATCTTGGTGTCTCGCCAATGGGTGCGTACCATCCCCACCACGTGATCCATACTGGCTGACGATCATCTCTCACACTACACGCACCCTCTTCGCGGTAAAAGGATGGGATATTCCCGTGGATACACGTGGCCACCGCTGCCGGGTTCGACGACCTCGCTTGTGCGTCCTCACGCAGTGCTTTTCGGTGATGTACCGGTGGGGGATGCGTACGATGTCCCCTTGTTTCCCCCCAGGAGGTACCGACTCTGCCGTCTGGCAACGTTTTCCCTCAAGTAGCAATGGCTATTCGACTACTTTCAGTCACGAGTAAACGAACAAGTTACTTTTCAATAATACGAATTTTAATGCTTGCGAGATATATTATATTATGACGAATCGAAAAATAGAATGGATTGGAGAAAAGATGTTTAAAAAAATGTGAAAAAAAAAATTGGAATTAAATGTTTTAAATTTTTTTTATACAAATTACGTTACAAAATTATTATAGCGAAAGATTTTATCAAAATGATAAAATTTCCGCTATGATAAATGATAAAAAATTGATATTCGTATTAATTTATATTTTATTTTTAATCTTATCACATTAAGTTTATTATAGAAATTCGTAGAATTTTTAGATTTGTGTAATTTTGCATTTTTTTCTCTCTCTTTTTTTTTTTTTTTTCATAGAGATAACATTTTAATATTTACTCCAATTAGCTTGTTCCCATTACTAGTGTTAGACAGAACCTTGCAGTCTGCAATCAACGATCTTATTCTCTTCTCGTTTCTCCCCTTTCTCTGACCGCCCACTTACTGGTGTTCTATCGTCGTAACTATTTTTGCACGCAGTTTCTTCCATCCTTTTTGATCCTTACTTTTTTGCTTCCCGATGGGGGAACATGAGCGTGGAAAAAAAAGCACTGATGCATAATGCACACTTTGATCGCGGCAGGGGTTTAAAGTTTCTTTGAAGATGTGTGAAATTAAAAGATTCAAAGGAACTATTATTTTTTTATGTATTAATAATTATTAAAAAGTTATTTTTATTTTTAATAAAAAGATAAAAGTCACTTTGACTTTGTTAAAATGATATTATATCTTTTTTTCATAGAATTATACTAATCGAAATTAATGTCGAAATGAATTCAAGTGACTTTATTATTTAGATAAAAAAACTTTAGACCTATCAAATTATTAGAGATATATAAATATTTTTGATAAAATTATTATATTGCATTTTATTGCATATTAACTCAATGCAGTTTTACTATTAAAATTATACGTGTATGCACACATATATTAATGAGATTTGTGACACTAGAACACAGATAATTAAATATACACAGTCGTTATAGATATCGTGAAATTAATGAAATATATTCAAATTTATTTTTCCCAGAAATCATAAAGTTGAGAATCAAAAAAAATTTATTTCAGATTCCATAATTGTACATATATACACACATATATTCAATAAATATGAAATAATAGAGCTTTCAAAAAAATTCAATAAATATTTATGAATTATTAAAAAATTTATTGATTACAATTAGTAATGATTATGTTATTATTTATTTTGGTTTATCATATCGTTTTAAATGAAAAAAATGAGAAAAGAAGACCGTGATTCTTTTAGAAAGAGTGCATTGTAAATTTATTTAAACCTTAGGTTAAATCTATTATGTTGAAATAAACTTTTAAAAAATTTGACTGTTTTATTATGACTATAAAATCAAATTCTTTGAAATGTTTCTTTTTTTATTACGATTTGCTCCTTTTAGAACATTTGCATGAAATTTTGTAACACAATTGAAATAACATCTTAATTTGATACATATTTGTACATATATGTATACAATTGAAAATGAAAGATTTAGACTAATTAATAAAAATATATTGATATTATAGATATATAATTTGATGAAATTACATGTACTATAGATATAATAGATTATTTATCTTACATTTATTAAAAAATTAATATCTTCATCAATTTCAAATTTTTTAAATTTTATATTAGTTTATTCGTTTTATTTATTTTGTAGTAAGAAATAGATATTTTATTTAAATATACATATATTTTTTTTGTGTAAAAAAATTATCAGATATA
>NW_006263829.1:19100-25149 GCF_000469605.1 Apis dorsata | reverse complement strand
ATATATATATATATATATATATGTAGTATTCGAAACATAACACACATTTTTGAATAAATTGTATCTTACGTATACTTTCTACTCTTTTAAAGTAAAGTTATTTATCATAAATTATTGTTGCAAGTTACAATCTCAAATATTTCATCGTATTATCTTCATTAAAAAACTAAAAAATTTATTATATATACTGCATTATAATGAAAAATTTATCAATAAGTATTACATATTAATCATTTAATTATAATGCAACAAGAATGCATTTTGTATTAAAACATTGTCAAGATCAATGCATCTTGTATTAGGAGATCATGACAGTATCAATGTATATACTATAATGATATCGTATCATTAATGCATCTGTAACATAATATTATTATACAGTAGCATCTCTGTTTGTTGTATTAGGATACTATACTACTATGGAAACATTTTTCTTGTGAAACTGATAACTCTATAAATAATACAATAAAATATCATATCATATTTCAAAGAAAATAAAGCCCAAAATTTAATTATTTTCTCTTTCTAAATTTTATCGTCTTTTCCAATATATATATTATAATTTCAATTTTCTATATATATTTCAAACATTTATGTTTACATCGTATATATTTCATTGTATGTGTATATCAAATCTTTATTAATTTGAATTTAATATTTTATTTTATTTGATTTTTTCAATTTTAGAAAAAAATATGTCAATAACATTTATAACCTTTCATGAAAATCTTTCATAAAAACAAAGAAAACTTCATTTTAAATGCATCTATCGATAATAATAATATTGATTATTGTTTTGATTATTGAAAAAATTTTTTAATAATTAGTTTTAAAAAAAACTTTATTAATGAAATATAAGTAATTAATTTTTTTTCAAATTTTTGAAAATTTAAAATTAATAAAATAGATTAAAGAATATTATAGAATAGTATAGAAAATTAATAAAACTAGAAATATATTAATGATATAAATATATTATTATTACTATTATTATTATTATAAAAATATAAAAATACAGCTAAATTATAAATCTCTTCTAAAAATAGTTTATCAAATATAAATTAATTAGAATGAAATGTTGAAAGTCATTTAAATCTCAAAGACCTTTCTCGTATCTTATCATATACAAATTTTATTCAAAAAGAAAAAGAAAAATTAAAAATATTTATCATTTCTCTCATACAAAATCACATTAAAATAGAAAGAATTAAGAGCAACGAATTTCTATGGTTAATTAGTGAAATAGAGAGGAAATATTTCCAAAATTAGGTGTGAAAGTAGAGATCGTTACAAAAAGAAGAGGAAAAATGTAAATTAAATGTGACCAAATTTCCGTTAACAAGTCGGTACACGTGACTTTGGATATGAAACCACGATTGTTACGTGTAAGAAGTACTTAACGAAATTAAAGCGAAAGAACGTGGCTTGGCTTTGCGTGAGATATCCAACCGAGGCATTACGTTGCCTCACGTTGGCCACAATTGCGATCACACATCTCACGTCACGTGGGATTACATGCTGCAACATGCTGGTGAAATAGAAAGGGATAGTTTTGTATAGGTTAAAAAAAATCAAAAAAAAAAAAAAAAAAAGGAGAAAGCATTATCATCATATTGACTTACCAATTTCTTGAATTTAAATTAATACTATTTGATGTTAATAAATGTTATTTCGCGTATTTAGGAAATGGGAGAATGAACACATTACAGTATATCATTAGTTACAGTGGAATTTTTTTATAAATTTCTTGTAATAAAAAATAATGATATCATAAATAAGAAAATTAAAAAATTTATCAATCTTAACTGTTGCGATTAAATTTCATTAAATATATATAATAAATTTCATTAAATTTCATTTAAGCAATATTATACAATTGAATATTGTATCTCCAAAAATTGCAATTAATTTTCAACTTAATAAAAATTAAATAATTGATTTGCATTGATATCTCGATTAAACGTTTATTATTTAATTGTAAGAAAATATTAGTATTTTCTTAGAAATAAAAATAATAATAATAAATATATAGAATATTTTTATAATAAATAAATAGAAATCTGATCAAAATTGTATAAATTATATTTAAATGTAATTAAATAATAATAATATTAATAATGTTAAACAGTAGCAAGAACCTCGAATTTTTATTTATTTTGTAATTTTACTCTAAAAAACAAAATTAAATACAATCGAAATAAAAAACATTATTAAAAATGTGCATTTACAAAATTTCAATATACATGGATATATTATGCAAATTTTAAAATGGAAAATATTCAAATAGACAGATAAAAATAAATTCAGTAGAAATTTTTTATTTTGAATCGTTCGTGTCAGATAATATATATATATATATATATAATTATATAATTAAATCGCATAAATTTCTTAATATATCTATTTTGTTTTTATTTTGTTATATCTATTTATTAAATTAATGCATATAAAATTGTTTCTGCAAAATTGGAATTCATTAAATTTTGTCCTATTATATTCTCTAATTACATCAAAGAAGAAACTTGCTATAAGTGCTCCTGTGTATTTAATGTCGATAAAATTTATTAGAAAAATTATTATTTATGAATAATCAGAATATTCATGTAATTTTTTAAATGAATTCAAACAGAAGAAGTACAACATAGAAACATAAATTCATCATTTGAAAAGAGAAATATTCTATATTTCATCTAAATAATGAATGTAAAAATTGCTTAAAAAAAAATTATAAGAAATTTGAATAATTTTTGTATTCTAGAATTGATAATTCTCATAAATTTGGAATAATGAAATTAATTTATTATTGTGATTAAATCTCGGATTATTTTGACATATTAACTGTTCTTTTTAATTAGAAACGTTTTCACGGAAGCTGTGAAAAAATTTTTTAAAATTAAACTAGGAAAAAATTTATAATTAATATGTATGATTTTTATGTTACATTAAAACTATTTTTAAAATGTTCAAGATTTTTAATTTAAATTTATAAATATATATTTAAAAATTATAATAGATAAAAATAATATAGATTTAAATAAATTATTTATGATTAAAGTTTAGAAATAGAAAATGTCATTTCGTATGCATCAATCTAATAATAATACCAAGAATAAGGTTCAATTACAATTGTCTTATTTGAACTAACTCTGACGCGAACGATTTACCTCATGATATCGTACTAAGAAATTAACAGTATAATGTACACGTGTCTCCAAAGCAAGTGACTCAACACCAGCCAATGATTTAACACAGTGATAATAGATATTAATATCAATGTTTGATAGTTATGAGTTTAACATTATAATAAAAAAAAAAAAAAAAATAAAAGAAAAAAGAAAAAAATAAATAAGCAAATAGAAAAATGATTTCAATTATCGTTATTAGAAAACTATTGCAAAAAAAATATAAATCTCTTAGTCTTACGTAAGGATTATAAAATAACTCTATCTCTATTACAAAACATTGATTTAATAACACATAATTGTACATGCAAAATTCTTTCTTTTCTTGAAATTCTGTTTTGACAACCAATCATTCAACTAATTCAAAACATTCGTATATTTTTATGTTTTGTACAATTGTCTTGTATTAATAAAATTTCAAATATAAATTATCAATAAATTATTGATAAAATTATTAATTTTTTTGTATAATATGTGATTAACAATTTGATAATAAAACAAATGAAATTCATTTCCAGAATTTTATAAATTATAAAAAAAATTGATTGTTCCATATAAAGTTAGAAAATCTTCTATTTGTGCAATAGAAGTCTATAATCTATCTTGTGTCACTTATCAATTTATTGATATTATTAATTGGCAAATATTGTGTAAAATGAAATCCTTCAAAGTATGGAAGGGATAGATATTTACTATAAACGAGACACACGTGTACGTCCTTACATTGTACGCCCGTATAATATTTTCCCGCTCTGAATCGATAAATTGGCCTGTGACGAAACACCTCGTAACACGATCAACGACGTGACACAAAATCTGCAAGCTTTAACCAATCATCATATGGATTACACGTGTCCTGGCGCAAGAAACCCGTTTCGATGCATTCTTTTGTTGATTAAAAACATCACTAGTCTGATTGCACGTGTAAAGTTTTTAATTACGATATACTGTGACCATGTATTTCAAATACGCGATATAACGATTGTGATAGTTAATAATAAAAATGATTTACGAAATTTCTTTTAATTATTATTGATTAATATGTAATAATTTAATAAAATAAGAAATTATTAATTAAATATAGTATTTTTAAATTTTAAATTGTAATGGTTAATTTAAATGTTAAACAAATTATTAATTAAACAAATATATAAAGATATGAATTATTAAAATTATTACTGAAGTAATTTAATTTTGATTAAGTGAATTATTAGTATATTATAAAAATAAAAATAAAATATAATTTGAAAAATTGACGTATTTTTAAATTTTATTATAATTATATTCGTTATAGATTTAAAAATCCTTTAACAATATAATAATAGGTTTAATAAAAAAAAAAATAAAAATAATTCTACGTTTTGCAAAAATAATTTAAGAATAATTATTTTATGTAAAGATTTAAATGCTTCAAATAATAGAAAGAAACAAAAAATTTATGTTTAATTTAACTATATTTAAATATATTAAATTTCGCGATTTAAATATCAAAATTATATGAAATTTAATTTTTAACTAAACTCAATTTTAATATTATATCTATCAATTTATGATAATCTTGTTAATTGTTAATATTATTTACAAATTTTTAATAATTATAAAAACAGAAATTAGTCATATTAATTTTTGTAAAAATAATCTACATAATTATCTATAATGCAATTCATTATTTATAAATGAAAATAAAGAGATCCATATGACAATGAATCAAACATATATATATATAAATATATAAATCTTAATTTTTGCCAAAAGCACTTGCATTTTAATAATTACAAAAATAGAAATCTGAAAATATTCAAAATAATATTTAACATTAATAACTCGATAAATTTGTCAGAAACAATAAAATCTGTCGGACGTCTTTGATATCAAAACTTAGAAACTCGTTAAAACATGATTTATATACGAAAGTTGCATGTGCTGAAAATTGTAGTAAATACTGTATCATACACGATTTGACCCGACGCGACGTCACTAATGTTAAAAAAGAAAGTGAACGCAAAAAAGAGAATTGATAGAGCATGGATTGAAATTCTCGTTGACCTTCTCGTAAGTACCCATTCCAAGCCTCGTTGTACTCCACGTGTAAATGTCGTCCACGTGCGATCGCGCATATCAGCGCACGTTTTACAGTTTGGTCTAAAATAAGTACTTACTTAAATGAAATCAAACGTCCATTTTTCAGGATACTGGGGCCTACCGTGAGAGATCGAGACGACGCGCGTTTAAGTTTAGAGCAGAATCGTGTGCTTTGCTGATCGATTGCGCAATTAAACGAAGTGGTTGGCCCGATAGAAACGTACGATTATTCGATAAGCTTATCCATTTCTGAAATTTTCTTCGAAATTTTCTGAATTAACTAGAATTTTTCAATTAATAATAGATACTTTTCAATGATTCGTCTAGAAATCGGGAGAAATTTCAATAAAGAAAGATTAAAATTATTATATATTTTACAAATAATATATATATTATCGATACATGCCAAATGAATAATTATATTAAACGAAATTATATTAAAAATCAAGATTTAGAGTTTCAAATGGATTTTGTGATAATCAATAATATTTATTTGCGTTATTAAAATTTATATTCTTTTTTTAGTTAAAGTAAAAATAAAATTAAAAAAATTCTAATATTAAAATTAAATACTATTATTAAATTAAATTAAAATTAAATTTTTCTATTAATATCTATTACATAAAATATTTTTATATGAATTAGTGCTTATTATTATTTAAATTAAATTTGAATATTATAAATAAAATTATACAATTAAAAAAAAAAAGAAACATTATCTAAAAGTATTTAATTTGGAATATTATTGATTTATCAATGCATTATTATTTATTCTTATTTTACTA
>NW_006263829.1:11468-18719 GCF_000469605.1 Apis dorsata | reverse complement strand
ATTATAATTTCTATTTTACAAATATTTAATATATATAATAATGTACATATTATAATAATAATTTAATAAATTTCTTTTTTTAAATAATAATATATAATAGTAATATTAATAATAATAATATTAATAGATAATATTTTTTCTATTTCCATTTGTAATTTTCATTATTCATAAATTATCGTTTATAATTTAATAGCATAATACGCTAAATCTATAAAAATAATTTATAAAAGTTTTAAATAATATATTTTAAACTTTAATTTTATGAACATTATTGAAAGATAATTTATACATAATTAAAACAAAATATAAAGTTTTTTTTATATTTGCTTTAATTATTAAAAATTTCAAAATAAATATATAATTTATCGATAATAATTATGAATTTGTATTTTTTATGAATTATGAATAATTATTAATATATATAATTATGAATCAATCAAATATTCGAAATTCATTATTAAATAAATTAAGAATCAAGAATTGCACATATGCACTGCAAGAAGTTATTGCTTAATACTCTCAAATATATTGATAAATGATTGCTGTGCCAAAAATTATTATTTACAATAGAAAACTGATTTAAGAAGACTGTATGTAACGATATCATCTACTATGTTTATTTATTAATAAATATTTTAATAATATAATTAAATATTATATAATATGATCGATGTAATGAACGCAATAACTTGAAAAATGAATTCAATATTATATAAATGCAAATGTATATCGATAATAAATTATCAAATTCCCTAGAGTTATAAATTTAAGAGTACATTTTTGGTTATATTATTTCTTTGAAACTATAAATTAACACAGAATTATTTATATTTTCTACTAAAGATATATAATTATGATAAAATGTAATAGAAAAAAATAGTACACATTTATTGATATAATTATACAAATGATAATTATATTGACAAATTAACAATTATTGTACATTACCTGTTGTACTAAAACTCAAAAAGATCATATAAAAAAATCTTGCATCAAAATTATTTGATTTTGCATACTGATAAAAATGTAAATTAATTGCAAACTAGTAATCAAAAAATTGTATCGATATAGAACGATATAGTTATTATAGATAATAAATATAAAATAAATATTAATATTATATATTATATGGCAATGTACCTATTTACAGAATATCTTTATGATGCAGTCCCAAGAGATTCTTTTCAAAACAGATTCAAATGGTTGACAAGATTCACCGCCTTCTTCGTTTTTGCTGTCAATCACTTTAAAATTGAAACAGTTCAAACGGCAACCGATTACAAAATCACTTTCGCAATGTAGTGATTGAACTTACTTGGCAACAGAGTCTTAAATCGCGTTTTCGAATGATGTCAGAGTAAACTCTTATAAATGTCACTTAACGCGTGCAGTGAGTCTTTACAATCGACACTCGCGAATTGTTTAAATAAAACAATAAATATTAAATCATGTCATAATTTGTAAAAATAATGGCAATATAGAATGTGAATTTTCAATCATAATCACTATTTATTCTATTTGATTCAGAAGAATGATCCAAATCTACCGGTGTCTGTACATCGACTAACGGCGATCGAGTACCGCCATGTTATCCCCCCTCGTGGTTGCGAGCAACACGGTCACGCGTGCGCAGATGCACGATCCTCATGCACGCGCCTAAAGCTTCGACATTACAACAATCTCGATAACAAAAGCCGCGGCACGTGCATCCCCACTTCGAATGGGATCTTCCAAAAGGTTCCGCGGGAAAGCAAAGCAGGACGCGCATGTTTCATAGAATTTCGTCGTTTCACGCGTCTTAAAGGTGTCAAAACACGAGTTTCAGCTTCAAAGTGGTTTTCGAATGCTTCCGAAAAAAGCTTGAAGTCCTAAGTAATCCTAAATAAAGAAAGTGTTTAGACATTCTTTTAATTAGACAT
Organism: Apis dorsata; assembly: GCF_000469605.1. Taxonomy (NCBI): domain Eukaryota; kingdom Metazoa; phylum Arthropoda; class Insecta; order Hymenoptera; family Apidae; genus Apis; species Apis dorsata. The sequence continues at coordinate 16,800 of NW_006263829.1, read as the reverse complement.
TCCATATAAAATAAAAACTTATTTTAAAATAAATGTTTTATAAATTATTTGTAAGGTTAAAAATTATTTTCTAAAATGATATTATATTTAGACATAATGAAGATATTTTATTATATGATTAATATTTGATATGTCTTTTATATACTTATATATTTTTATATATTTTTTCATTAAAATAAATGTTTTGTTTTATTATAATTTCACATAACAAACGATGTCATATATTAATATTTAAATCATTTTATTGTATATTAATATGTTTTAATATATGTTATATGAAAATAAAACATATATATATGTACAAAATATTAATATTTTATAAAATTTTTGTAGAATATCTTTAAACAATCTAAATTTTCTCGATTCTAAAGGACAAAATAAACATAAAAATTGATACAGAAATATTGATTGAACCTTATTTATTAAATTATAATTGAATTTTGCGTTAAACGAAGTAAAATAATAATAGAATGAAATTGTCCATTGTTCCCGTCTTGCTTCATCATACAAACTTAGAACTTAATAAAAAATTTCAACTAACATTTTTATATACCAATTATTTGTTTTAGCTTTTATCTTATAAATCTACTCTTCAAAGCTATTCTATAAATATATTAACAAACAAAAATAAATAATTTTAATTTTAATATATTTTAATATTATTTTTATCGCAAAAGACATTATAATTAAATAATCAGTTGAAATTTCGATATTAAAAAATAAGTTTAATGTTAAAAACATTTTAAAAAAAGATATACCTTTATTACAAATTACAAATTTTGTTATCTCTTTTATACTTTAAAATTTATTATTAAAACAAAAAATGCTTCGAAATTCATAAACTCATTAACATCTCAGAATATAAGATTAATATTCTATTTTAATGTCGCATCAGTTTTATAAATGATCACATATTTCTTAAAAACTTTTTATAAATATTTTAATAATATTTCAAAATAGTTTTACATATATTAATTTTTAATATTAAAAAAAGTTCTTAATTCAGCAATAGATATTTTAATTTATTATCTCATAAAATAAAATTATCTCTGTTCACTGCATAAAAATTTTTACGATTAATGATTAACAATTAATATTTTAGTTAATCAATTAGTATGAAATGAATTTCCTATTGAAAGATATTTATATATTATATATATAATATATATATGCTTATATATTCTTTTTAGAAATTATATTATGCTTACAATTTAATAATGGATAAATACAATATTTCTATAGATAAGAATTATAGTATGTTGTAATTAAATGAATCATTCCTCTTGATCACATATCGTTATAAATCTTAGCAGAAGATTTCCAAATCGAATGCGAAATCTATGTCAAAGCAATCGAAGGATTAAAGTTTCTCTAACAACACGTGGTCTCGACTCGGTTACGCATCTCATATCGATCTCATCGAAAGGGTTTAGTAATTTCGATGACATATGAAAAGCATCCATTTGTGGTATTGTATATCACTAGCAAGACCCATATTGAGTAATCAGCTGTCGGCATGTTTTCCGGTTATTTCGAAGATGATGACTATTAATATTCAACTAACCATTTCAGGTAGACCAGCTGTCCGAAAAAAAAAAACAAACTATCTACTAAGAAAAAAATATACTTTCTTATGATGTATCTTAATTCTTTAGTTATAAATCCAAAATTAAAATCTTTTTTTTTCTTCATCACCATAAAATAAATTATTGAATATTCATTTTAAAAAAAATTATTATGTTTATAATGTTTATAATCATCAATTTTATCATAAGTAATTTGTTTTTTAAATCAAATAGATCTCGTATTTTGGATATTTTTAAAAATAGCATTATGACGCTCTATTATTCTTGCAATAGAATTTAAAACCACACGTGTTCATTCGAAATATTTGCGCGCGTCTAATATAGTCAAACGGCGTCACGGCATATTTTTCCGTGACTGATGCTGCCAATAGTTCATGAAAAAGATCTCATATGTGAAAAGAATGATAGAAATTAAAATAACAATTCTTTCACACTCTTCTCTATTTCTTTCTCTCTTTTATCTTTCTTTTTTTTCTTCCATTTTACAGATGATATTATAAAAACATCGATACATTACGCAATAAGAATTTCAACATGTTATTTAAACGGCCGAATGACATTGTCTGGCGAAAAAAAAGATACGGAAACCCTTCGTCGAGCCAATTTACTTTTGATTATAATATATCATTTACACTGTTTTTACTTGCTGCATTTAACTTGTTCAACCCTTTTTTCAATTTACACTCTGGCTTTATTTTTTATTATATTTATCTACTCATTCAAGGAAACAAATTTTTATACAATATATGTAATTTAAATGTGTATGTGTAATTACTTTTCATATTATTAAAAATGCAAATAATTAAACTTAAAAAATTATTGCTTTTAAAAAGGAAAAGAAATAATTAAATATAAACGTATGTTTATATTAACTCAATTATTTTTGTATCATAAACAGAAATTAATAATTAAATTTAATATTCACCATTGTTAGTATAAAAAGATTTAATAGATAATTAATAAAAAAAATGTTTTATTTTTTTTTTTTTTTTTCATTTGAAATTATACAATAATTTATTGTTAGTAAGGCAAATGAAATAAAAATATATGATTTCATTAAATAAATATTAACATTATATTTTCATAATAAGTTTTAAATTAAATATTATTTATAAATATTGTTTTCTTGAATAATCACAATTTTTATATTTTTAATATTAATGATAAATAATCATTTATTTATATACATATCATTTATTGATATATATATTTAACAATTTGTTAAGAATATTTTGAAAAAATTATTTTAAAATAGACAAATAGTTCCAGGTTATATGACGACTTCAAATTCCATATTAATTGCAAAACTGTTTAAACATTTCTCCGTGTCTTCCAGGAAGAGAAACAGGGGTCGCAATAATGATTTGGTAGTGCGTGCAGAGAACCATGGCTTGGAAGTAAGAAAGAGATAACTGTGTCGCAACTATAAGGAAAAAGACAAATAGATCAGGTCAGAGAAAGAAGGGGAAGGAAGTCGCACGTGTAGACAACTTCCCCACTCTCGTTCGGTTTCTCTGTTGAAAGGAGCGTCCTTCAGCAATCTTCCCATCCCTTCTGGTCTTTCGACCTTTTTCGACCATCACAATGTTTCCCCTCCACGTCAGATATCGCTGGGATCTGCAACCAATCAGGATCATTTGCGATGCTTCCACGTGGCTTGCACATTTAATCTCAGTGCATATTTGCATGTATGCGATTATCGACGCAATTATGTGTGCAATGACTATAATCGTTGTCTAACGATGAAACTAGAGTCAATATAAATAATTTATTAATAGATTTATTAATATGCAAATAATATAAAATATTTTAAATATACAAAGGAATTTTTAAAATTATTCTTAAAATTATATAGTGCGATGAATTCATGTTTCTTGTCTATTAAAACATTGAGTTTAATTATAAAAATAAAAAAAGATTAGAAATAAGGTGAAATTATTAAATATATGTATATATATGAAATATGTATATATTTATTGTTTTTTACTGTTACGATAAATTATTAGTGAAATTCATTTTTTTTTTATTTTCTACATCTTTTAATTATATTTCACAATAATAATAATTTTGAATTATTAAGATACTACTTAATATATCTTTATAAAATTTGTCACATGTTTAAATTAAAATTTAAAATAAAATTGATAATTATTTATAAAAAATATATTTAAAGCATATATTTCATATATTTTTACATTGTAAGATATTTAAATTATAGAAACATAAATAATAAAAATTTATTTTATGTAATAGATAAGATAATCGTCACTAAATAATATATTTAATAAATAAAAATATTTTTAATTAAAATATGTCTCATAAATATTATTAATACACTATTGGACAATTATTATCGATTACTGGATTTATTGGAATATAAAAACTCATATACACTTGTAAAAACTAATGAGTTACCGGCGATTGAAAACATGAGCGACATACGAACTAAATGAAATTTGTTCATATAACAAGTAACTTCTTTTGTAAATCATAGCAATATTCTTCAATATTCATTTGTATATGCAAAATAAATTTCAATACACTTAAAAGCTCGTCAAATAATTTAACTGACATTTTCACGAAATTGAACAATCTTATTATCTTCATATTTTCTAAAATATAAATATTTATCTTTAAAAATTTTATGAATTTTCTTTTCATATGACGCTTTTGTAATAACAAATACACTTAATATTTCCTTTTCTTTTTTTTTTAAATAAATTTTTTTTAAAGTTCGACTTCTACAATGCCGATATTTTCGATATTTCAAATCAAACTTATTTATTGAATTTAATTGAATTTAATTATGAATTTAAAAATCATAATTTTTGATCACATTGTCCGATTGATCGATAATATAATTTTTTTTTACGATTTTATCTTGTAACTATTAAATATAATTATTCAAATTATAAAATCTGAAATTATTACTCTAGATATATTTTTCTGTTGTCAATGATAACGTTTGTATTTATTTATTATAATTTTATTATTATATTTATTTATTATATTTTATATTCATTTCATAAGTTAATTCATATACATTTCTTATATTTATTATCTTTTTATTTTTATCATTTATCCGAATATTTATTATTTTTTTATAAATAAATATAAATTGTATTATGACATATTTTAATATTTTAAAAACAATTAAATACATATTAAATTTTAATATAATATTTCAAGCAAATTAATATAAACATCCTAATTGTTACAAATTTAAATTCAAAATAAGTATAATTATTAATAATATGTATAAAATGATTTTAAATTGTAGTTATTAAAATATATAGCTAGAACTGTAGATGGCAGTTATCTTCAATAAAGTTTAAAGATAAAGTAGTTTTCACTTTTTAAAAAGAAATTATGGATAAAAATCAATAATATTTATATAATTTAAATGAAAAAAATAATTTATTTGTTAAAAATTTATATTTAAATTTCTGTAGATATATTATAAACTAATATAAAGTTTTTTAATTTTTTTTTATATATTTAATGATACAATCAACTTTATTGACTATCGATAATTTATAGGATATACTTGTATAATCAATTCATAGATGTCACTATTGAATAATTATTATTGCAAATCAAATAAAGATTGGATATAAAAATTAAAAGTTTTTTTTAAAAAATCAATTTAAATCATTATTATTTAAATCATGATTTACATTATTTTAATGTAAATTATTAAGCTCTTGAAAAAGTCAAATAATAAATTTATTTTATAATTCCTTAAA